>NC_082665.1:57896893-58199924 GCF_025265405.1 Mesoplodon densirostris
GAAAAGCTTGTCAGGAAGAAGAAGAAACAGAAGTAAAAGTCTCATCTTAAGCGAAGTGGAAGACATTCATAATCCAAACTACAATGTGTGGAAAACTATGTAGTGGAGGTAAAAGAGGTATGAAAAGATGACAAGAGCGAATGATTTCAAGATCTCAAGCTATCAACTTATGCACAGCTGTCCTCAGAAGATGGTACACCTTAAGGGAAACACCCAGAATCCATGAGAGGAACAATAAAAATATTGCATGGCACTGGTGTTACATTCTTCCCCAGGCTCTGAAGTGGCACCCTGAGCAGCAAGGGCGATGAGGCTGAAGCCTGCTGTTTCCACAGGGAACAGTTTTGCATATGTCTTATGGGAAGAGATTCTGAATCATGACGATCCCTGTAACTGCAAATCCTGCTGGCTGAAGAGAAGAGAAACAGTTTACAAAACGTATACAGCTCTGGCATAAGGAACTTTCATGTGAATTGGGGAGAATCCCTGTCATCTGGGAATGTGTGCTCTGCTGCTCACTTTTCTAATGACTATTCTGTAATGAAATCATCTTGTTAAAACTCATCACATTCAGAGATGAGAAAACATAAAAAAATAAACTGGAAACCATTAGAAAATATAATAATGGAAAGAACAAGAAAAATAAACCATAGATGAAGAAAAATATTGCTAGAGTAGTATGATTCCATGAGTTTGAATAATTTAACAAATCAAGAAAAGTCACAGCAGAGACAATAACTCAGGGTAGCAACAATGAGACAGGAAAACATAAAATATAAGCTAACAGAACTCTGTAGAAAAAGTATAAAAGAAAGACAAATCATAACAAATAAAAGCAATATATATGTAGAAATGGGTAAAAATGCCACATTAAGAAGAGTAAGCAAAATAAAAATGTAAAGGATTATAAAGCAAATATGAGATCTGGAAGACAGTCAAAGGAGGTACTGCATGAATATAAATACGTCTGAAGAAGAAAACCAAACTTCCAAGAGAAAAAATATATTTAAACATGTAAATTTAGACGTTTTCTAGAAATAAAAAAGTTGAATTTACAAATTGAAAGAACATACTGCACCTTAGAAAAGGTCATGTTATGTAGAATAATGGGCACCAACATGTATCCTAGTAAAATTACAGAACTTCAAAACTAAAGATGAATAGGGACTTCCCTGGTGGCACAGTGGTTAAGAATCTGCCTGCCAATGCAGGGGATATGGGTTTGAGCCCTGGTGTGGGAAGATCCCACATGCCACAGAGCAACTAAGCCCATGTGCCACAACTAGTGAGTCCGTGTGCCACAACTACTGAAGCCCGCACTCCTAGAGCCCGTGCTCCGCAACAAGGGAAGCCACCACAATAAGCCTGCACACTGCAATGAAGAGTAGCCCCTGCTCGCCCCAACTAAAGAAAGCCCACGCAAAGCAATGAAGACCCAATGCAGCCCAAAATAAATAATAGATAAATAAATAAACAAAATAAACAAAATAAAGATGAATAAAAAATAAGTTGAGTATCCATGAAAAAACAAAAGACCTGAGTCACCCAGAGGAAAACATTCAGATTGTCAGATTGTCAGCAACAATATTCAGCACTTGAATTCAGTGGAGAAATATATCCAAAAGTCTTAAGGGGCAAAAACATTGAGATACAAGAACATTATACCCAACAAAGTGTTGGGCTCTTTGGCTGAACAGTGCTCTTGAGCCAAGCACAGTGTCTGGAAAACAGCAAATAGATAAAAAAAAAAATGAATGACCTTAGTGATGGCATATGAGTTTGAGTCCCTGTTGGACATCCACCAGAGTGTTCTGGCAAACTGAAAGACATGAGAGTAGAGCCCAGGAGGAAAGAGGTCACACTTGTGAACCATGATAAGTTAGCTAAAAGTGTAAACCAGGAAGGAGATACAAAACTCAAGGAAAATAACTTTTCAGAACAATAGCTTTTCAGAACTAAACTTCACTAAATACAGTAAAATCACAATCTAGAGTAAGATAATACTAGGCACTGTCATAAGCCCTTGACATGAATCAACTCATTTAATTCTCAAGAGCACCATGTAGCCACAATTATTAATATTATTGCATCTATTTTACAGACAGAGAATCTGAGGCACAAATTTTTTAAGTAACTTGCCCAAAGTCACATAGCTTTTGAACACAGTCTGGCTCCACATGCATAGCTGCTTCAGTTAGAGAAGAGGGAGGACCATCACAAGAAAGCAAAGGAGGGAAAAAGCATTTCAAGGCAATCACATTGACAACAAAGTCAGACACTACAGAGAGGTCGAGTGGTATCTGGCAATTAGGTGGGCTTTTCTGACAGTTGAGAAAACAATCACAGCAAGTATTGAAGGCAGAAGCCAGACTAGGGTGAAAAGAGTAAGTGTAGGCCAAAAAAATGAAACAGTGACTATAGATCAATATGTAGACACATTTGATAGGGAAGAAAAGATATGGGTATCTCCTAAAACATTCTGGACCTTTTTTTGGTCTTCTCTCCGTAAGGAAGTCTGAACTTGAGACCATTACTGTTGCCTAATTTGAGAACAACGTCTCAGTAATGTACCTATATGAGGCATTTAGATTTTATTTCTCTGTCTTAAATATTGTTATGTCAACTTGTAAACCACACAGCTTACAGGGGAGAGCTGCAAAATGGATAATCGGACAATAAGTCACAAAGAGTTGTAGAAAATATGAAGAGCTATCTGGTTTGACATAAATTTGTCTTGCTTTTAGGCAAATCCATTAAAGGGCTATTTCACATCCTAGTTTAAAGCTTTGGGGATTTGTTCTTGTCAGTGTTATAGTTCATGGTATTCTTTACTTAGAATAGTGATCTCAGTAACTAAATAGCTAAAAAAAAAAAAAAGCACTTTTGATAAAGAGCATACAATGCAAGTAACAGGTTGCAGAACAATTGTGTTTTTACCTAAATAAGAAAAGGAGTTTTGAACACTGTTGCCCCCCCTTTGGTTACCTAGTGATATTGCCCAGTAACAGCCTGTCTTCCCAAGCTGAGGCAAATAAAGCAGGTCTGCATATGCTGCAGATCTTAAAATCGCAAATTTACACTGTAGAGTAGGCCCCTCGAGGTTCGAGGCCACATATAAATAGTGATGACACACTCAGGATGTTTGGGCACATCTCTCCAATAGTACAAAGGGAGCTTTTTTTTTTATTACAAAAATAGTTGGCCAGCTGTTGCAGCATTTCCCTGACTAGTTTCAAGACAATTTCTCTCTTTCCTTTGATGGAAACAGCCAGCTACCTTTCCCTTTTCTATCTCCTCTTTTATGCCTTGTACAGTATCTGGGATTTGATGAAGGAGAGATTTTATGTTTGTGCTGTCACAAAACAGTCTGTCACTACTCAGAAGCAGAAAATGTGTATATAAAGCATTATATATAAAAGGAGGCTGTCCTACACTTGGCAGGAGAGAGATGTGTGAACAGACAGAAACGAGACTGTGTTACTCATGCTAGTGCTGGAAGACATGTGGATCCTTACAGACACGAGCTATAAGCAAAGATTTCACACCACACAAACTGGTAACCAAGGTTCTAAATCGGAACAAGGTCCATAATGACTTTGGGCTCTTGATAGTTCGGCATTCACCCATGCAGTCCATTCTAAATAAATAGATATTCTTTGCTATGAGTTTTCTACAAGAGCTAAAATAGCTCATTAGACTTTCTGGAAAGTAAGAATACCATCCTAAGCACCTAAGCATCTTTTTTTTTTTTTTTTAATATCCAGCATATCACACAGTCTGGCACATATGTATTTCATAAACAAATGAAAGCTAAATATTTCTCAACTCCCTCTGCTACTATATGTGCACTTGGTGTTCATTCTCTTTTAATTGCACCAAAAGTAATGTCTCTTTTGTGGTCATGAGTGACCTAATCTACAGAGAAACCCCCAAACATGTTAGAAGATGTACATTTATAAATTACTTCCCATTAAGACCTTCATGCTTTATAAATACAGAATCTACCCCTTTTTCCAGCTTCTAGTCATTCTCTTCACTTGCCTCCACATTTCCTCCCCCATATGTACAGAAACTCAAGCATCTGTCTGACCCTCTCATTTTTAAGGCACTACTGTTAGTTTCTGCAATGCTCTCTCCTCTGTCTCCTAGGCAGTCAGACCAGGGGCTAGGACAGCTGAGGAGGGCACCGTTGAGGCTCATTCCTGAGAGCAGTACATAATTAGCATCTGCTTATTTGAGATCATGGTCATTCTGTCACCCTTACAGGGATTCATTAAAGGTCACTGCATGTACTACTTGGGTAGATGGATTTACACCTAAAGAAATAGAGTTCAGTGTGGGCCTAATAGTACCAGCCTCTGCCCATCAACTATAAGCATTATAAAATCACCACAGTCAGGCTTCCCTGGTGGCGCAGTGGTTGAGAGTCTGCCTGCTAATGCAGGGGACACGGGTTCGAGCCCTGGTCTGGGAAGATCCCACATGCCGCGGAACAACTAGGCCCGTGAGCCACAATTACTGAGCCTGCGCATTTGGAGCCTGTGCACTGCAGCAAGAGAGGCTGCGATAGTGAGAGGCCCGCGCACTGCGATGAAGAGTGGCCCCCGCTTGCCACAACTAGAGAAAGCCCTTGCACAGAAACGAAGACCCAACACAGCCATAAATAAATAAAAATTAAAAAAATAAAATAAAAAGAGTTCCAATTAAAAAAAAAATCACCACAGTCTTTGTGGGTTAACAGCAATATTAGCCTAGAAGAAAATCAAGGATTCTCTTTTTCTGTAGTCATTGATTTATTAGTTGGTTTCCCATGTAGCTCCTTTCCTATCAGTCCTAAACTCAGAGACTGGAGCTACATCATAAGATGGTAATGTCATTACACATTTTTATATCATATTACAATTTTCTACTTACGCATTACCTTATTTGAACTTGGTATCACACCAAGTGATATTATTGAATTGTTTTCTCTTTTAGAAAAAATCAGAATTTTACTTGGCAGAACTTGTACATATAAAAAATTATGGGGGGCTTCCCTGGTGGCGCAGTGGTTGAGAGTCCGCCTGCCGATGCAGGGGACACGGGTTCGTGCCCCGATCCCGGAAGATCCCACATGCCGCGGAGCGGCTGGGCCTGCGAGCCATGGCCGCGGAGCCTGTGTGTCCGGAGCCTGTGCTCCGCAACGGGAGAGGCCACAGCAGTGAGAGGCCCGCGTACAGCAAAAAAAAAAAAAAAAAAAATTATGGGGCATTTTAAAACTTGGTATTCTAGGAAAGTTATTTGAGCTCTCTAAGGCTCAGTTTCCTGTTCTATAAAAGAGATGGGACAATAGTACCAAATGCATAAGGCTGTTTGAAGATTAAACAAGTTAATATGTGATGGTTAATTAGAAGAGTATCTGGCACATAGAGATGTTAGCTATTATTGTTTTGTAGCATTAGTGTCATTATTAATATTATTATTTTCAAATGAATCATCCTAGAGAATTACCATTGCTTCAGCTTTAAAATACAGACTTTAATGGTGATGTCTATATAAAAAGTTTTTATTTTAAACCCAAGTTGAAACAAGATTAAATAGGGTATTTCATTGTGCTTTTGCTGCTATCTGTAAAGGGCTATTTTTATAAAAGACCTTTCCTGTAGGCAGGTGAACAAAATCTAAAAATCTCAGCTGTCTCTGTCCCCCAACTAGGCTAGTTATTGTTGAGTCATGGGCTTTGAATATTTTCTTCATAGCATTCTCAGGTAAGACTCACTATATTTTAAGATTTCTCAGTCATTTAATTTTTGTGATTACCCAAAACCAAGTGTATCCTAGTGGTAGGAAGCATACTCAATTTTATATCCCCTCTTTTTATAATTTAACACATAATTACTAGTGAAAGAATGCAGTATGAATTGTATGTCAAAAGGTGGTACTATACCCCGAGAGAACATTTAAATTTTTTTTTTTAATTTTTGAATTTTATTTTATTTATTTTTTATAAAGCAGATTCTTATTAGTTATCTATTTTATACATATTAGTGTATATATGTCAATCCCAATCTCCCAATTCATCCCCCTCTTTCCCCCCTTGGTGTCCATACGTTTGTTCTCTACATCCGTGTCTGTATTTCTGCCTTGCAAACTGGTTCATCTGTACCATTTTTCTAGATTTCACATATATGCGTTAATATATGATATTTGTTTTTCTCTTTCTGACTTACTTCACTCTGTATGACAGTCTCTAGATCCATACACATCTCTATAAATGACCCAATTTCATTCCTTTTTATGGCTGAGTAATAGTCCATTGTATATATGTACCACATCCTCTTTATCCATTCGTCTGTCGATGGGCATTTAGGTTGATTCCATGACCTGGCTATTGTAAACAGTGTTGCAATGAGAACATTTAAATTTAAGTTTTATGTTTTTAATTCCAAATAATTGCATCTCCTTAAGAGATTAAATTTGGGGCAAAAGATAGCATTTTCAAACTGTTTTATGACTCTATATTCTTCAAAATTTGATGTCCTGTCCTTAGCAGGGAAAAGGCAGCCACAAGCTCTTCATCTTAGCCTATCCTTAACTCTGCCCACTAAACTCTTCATAAGAGGAGGATCGTCCTGATTTTAAAAGTCAGCCTATGAAAGTTTGTCTTCAGGGCCCTATATGTTCTGTTTCATCTGTTTGGGCAAACTTTCCATCTACGTTTATACATTTGCAACTTTGGCTGCTCTGGTCCTCGGCCATAAGCCAAGAATTCCGGGCATGCACAGTGCTGTAAAATCCTCCCAGGGATTTTAAAATCCTTTCTGAGAGCCCCCAGGCAGGTCTCACATGTGCACTGCACAGGTGCTCTCCCTGGGAATCTGCCTTGACTTCTTGGGCTGGTCACTGATTCCATGGGCTCTGGACCCTCCTGATCTTGGACAATGCCCATTCATTCCCCTCCACTGCTGCTGCCTGTGAGGGACACTGTCTCTCATAGTGCTAAGCTGTTGTGGTTTTCCAGCCCTTCCAGTCTTCTTGAAACATGTTTACAGTCAGCTTCCCTTCATCTGGCACACAAACAATGCCCAGGCAGCCTTTGTCCTGACAATTCTGGAAGTGCAGACTGCCCGTGTTTTAAGCCCTCTTCAGACTGCCATCAGAGTAGTTACATGGCCTCTTATCCTTTAGATTTATCAGATGCGAGTCAGACACTAGTCCACCAAGCTCCAGGGAACACATATAATTCTTGATGTGGGGGACAATGGCCCCCCACCCCTCCTCCATGGGTAGGGCGCTAGGGGAGAGAGACAATTGAAAGCATACTGACAGTTCTCTGCAAAAATCCTCTTCCAACATCCAACCTGACATTTAGGAATTTAGACCTAAATGTGGATGAGGAATTGATTCACAAACTGGAATTGGCCACCTCCCAGGCAACATTTGCACGATGGCCTCTCACCTAATCTTGGAATGTTTAGGGGGTTCCAACACAATTGAGTCTAAAATAGTTGCATTTCAAAATAATATTACTGCTGTGTGAAATAATACAGAAATATTGGTAAGAGGAGATTTCATTTTTGCTAGATGAAACTTGACAACCGTGCTGATCAAATTGCCACTATTGTGTAGAAGATCTCGCAAAATATGAAATTTGTTACCCATCAGGAATCAATGCATTTTAAATGAGGAAGCTATGGAGAGGCTAGTGATGAATATAAGAAGAAATAATTCTAAATTTTAAAAATATCAGTTGGGAGCATTATTTTAAAAGCAGACCTTCTAAGCTTTGCTCAGATTTCTACACATTCCTACCCCCATAATAAGGAAAGTCCAAGTTTAGCAAGATAGGGCTCAAAACTGTGAACTTCTTTAGGTTTTGATTGTTAGTTCCATACACTGAAAATTTCCATAGGATATAAATTCAAAAGACTCAGCAGAGACTTCCCCGGTGGTCCAGTGGTTAAGATTTTGCCTTCCAAGGCAGGAGGCGCGGGTTCGATCCCTGGTTGGGGAACTAAGATCCCACATGCCACAGGGTGTGACCAAAAACTTAAAAAAAAGGCTCAGCATATGGACAGAGGATCAAAGGAGAGAGAAAGCAACAAGAGGAAAAAGATACAAAATACTTGTGGCTCAAACAAAACTGCACCTGCATTCAAGCAGCAGTCTGCACTTCAAAGCAGGAGTTCTCTTAGCAACATTATTGTTCTATGCTGTGGAAGTAATGTTGGTTGCTCTTCACTCATGTGTTTCCCACTACAGATTAGGAGCTGTATTTACACCCTTTGAATCATTTTCATGAAGGATTTTAAAAAAATTTTTCTCCACAAACGACCTTCACGCTTCTTCTTTCTCTTTCCTCTCTTCTTTTTCTCCCCCTCCCTCTCCTCTCCCTCTCTCTTTCTTTCCTTCTTTCTTTCTTCCTCATTTTTTAAATAAAAATCTCTCTCTTCCCATTACTGCATGAACTTTCATGCTTTCAGTTTCCCTCCTTGCAATTTTCAGGTAGTTTCCCGAATTGAGCCCTACACATATCCTAGTAATCCATCCTTCCCCCTGTCTTTACCTTTCTCCTGTGATGTAGCCAAATGCCCTTTGAGGTTTCAAACTGTCAGGCTAGGCAAAACTGGAACATTGGCACGTAGTAAATACTCACCAAGAAATTTTTACAGGTATGACAAACTAAATCCTGCTATTTACTTAAAAAAGAAAATGAAGAAAAATATACTTCCCTTTATTTCTGGCAGCATCCGACAAATTTATTATTTTATATTGTCTGACAGACTTTATGCCACATCACTTTATGAATTGCATTAGAAAAATAATTTTATACTGGGCACCACCTGCAGAAAACATAAAAGTGTTCAAGCTATCCTTGACCTGGTGAATAACCTGTGGCAAAAATGTCCAGTAAAATCAATCTTCAATAGTTGAGCCTGTCACTAATTCTAGAATGACTGTCTTGGCCTGTCTAAAACTGCATTTTTTCCATCTCTCATCATGTTTAGGTCAGCGTTACTTATAGTCACAAAATCATTACTTTATGTAATTTCACAAATAAGAAAGGTAATAACTTTAATTTTAATAATAGTAATGAGAATAATACAAGCTTAAGAATAGGCTATTTTATGTACTAAAATTAAATAATCATGTTGAATGCAAAATAAGAATTTAAAAATGCAAATAAAATTACTACTGAAAGGAGAGACCTAAATCATGAGCTTGATCCACAGCAATAACAAATAAGTAGGGAAAAACTAATAAATACATAGGCTACTTTTAAATAAATTCAAAATATAATAATCAGAAAACACTTGTTAACCTTTCTAGGGTATAAGTTAGTGTAAACTTTTGCAAGGCTATTTGAAAATGAATCAAGTGATGCAGATGATGGAGAAAACAATCAATTGAATAATAATTGGAAGGAATGGAGAGGAAAAGGGAAATGAAAGGAGAGAGAAAGAGGAGAAGGGGATAGGGAAGGAGGAAGAGGACATTGGATACGCTGAGTAGAAGCTCCAGAAGGTCCATCTAGGAAAGGCTTAGAATAGCAATCTGCCTGGAAACAGGTAAACTTAATTCTCTAGTTGTTAGATAAAATTATGACAATAGTGTATTTGAACTTCCCTTCCCTTCTAGAATTATTAACAGACTTTTGAATACTATGTAAAGCACAGGGAAGAGAATTACCATTTTCATACCCTATTACCTTTTCTTAAACTGGTTATTTTTAATGATTTAAGTATTAACAGAGATACTTCTTCCCAAATCAACGAGGATTAATGGTGAGAAGAAATTAGCACCCTTTTCTAAGAAAAGGGCATATGTTGAACTCATACTTTAATTTTGACAGTCATAGCTAGGTGTTTTGCAACAACCATATAATGAAGGGATTATTATCCCCATTTTATAGTTTATTAAACTGAAATTCAGAGAATTTAATTCATTTGCTAGGGTCACACAATTTGGAATTCATGAGTCATAATATATCCCTAGTTTCTCGGACTAGTCCTCCTCACCACAATGCCTTTACTTGATGAGCTCGCTTGCTGATGACTCTTCCTGGTCTGCAGGCATCCTCCACATGTGCTCTTACTGAGCCATCACAAAAATTTAAATGTTGGCTTAATATATTTTCTATGTTATTATCTGCACCCCATAACAAAGATGACTATCTCGATTAACTGTGAAAAGTTATCTAAGAATCATTCAGTGGCAGCCAAAACAATTGCAGTGGATCCCATTATGCATCACCTGGATCTCCTGTGCAGACTGAAACATTCTCCCAGCTGCTCAGAGTGCTGGTGGCTAAGAGTGCTTAGGTGAGTATATCTTCAGGACTTACCCCAAATCATGCTCCATTTCCAGAAGCAGTGTGCATCTAATGACTGATTGATATAAGAATATAAAGACCTTTGCATAGATCTCAGATAACTTTCAAGGGTTATCTCAATAAGAGGGCTCTCAGTAGGATTGGCTGAGGCCTATTACATAACTTCATTGCAGTTAAATCTCTTCCTCCACTTTCTTTTTTTTTTTTTTCTTTTTTTTTCTTTTTTTGTGGTATGCGGGTCTCTCACTGTTGTGGCCTCTCCCGTTGCAGAGCACAGGCTCCAGACGCACAGGCTCAGCGGCCATGACTCACGGGCTTAGCTGCTCTGCGGCATGTGGGATCTTCCCAGACAGGGGCATGAACCCGTGTCCCCTGCATTGGCAGGTGGACTCTCAACCACTGCACCACCAGGGAAGACCTCCCTCCACTTTCTTGATCCTACTTTCTTCACTCCCTTCCTAGGTGTTGATTCTGGGAGAACTTCTCAGTAAATGTCCTCAGTGCAAAGGTTTGTCTCAAAGGCTGCCTCCTGGGGAACTCAATATGAAATAGTTGGTGCTGGAGTGGTCTGAAAACACAACCCTAAAATGAGATTTTGAAGCTGGTACTATATAACATTAGCTCTCATTGTTGTTTCTATGACTTATACCCAAATTTCATTGCTCACATTTTTGAAAAGGATATTGTACTTTCATTCCACTAGTGACTTGTCACATTTTCAATATCTTTTTTTTTCTTTTACGTTTTCTGGCTAGGGGACTTATTTTCACCTTATGGATTTGTGCAACTAAAATACGACTTTCAGAGACAAGTAATATATTTCTAGGCACTGCTCCTCAATTCAGCTGAATACCACCACATTAATGGTGGATGCTAGCTGTGGTTGTCATCTGGTTAGTTAAATTCTAAGTATTATTGATGGAGAACACAAAGGCCAGGAAGATTATTTTCTAAATTTTCCCATTAAGAACCAAAAAGTACAAAGTATACCTTGATTTTGCTAATCATGGTGAGGATTTTCTACCTTATGATTATGCAACTCTTCATATACCATATATATCTGAAAACTGCATGTGATAGTTTACAGTTTTGATGGCCTAAATATTAGGCAAGCACTATTTCCTAGATCAGTAGATCTCAAATGGAAGATCAGCATGTATAAGAATCCTAAGGAAATATTATTAAGCTCCAACCTCGCTCCATTTTATATAATAACCCTTCCCACCTTGGGATAGGTGAGAATGTTGGACACGGGCAATTGGACAAATCCCCCAGGGAATTCTAAAAACTCCCCATGACCAGCACCCACTCCTCACTTTTCTGATTAAGAATTCTGGTTCAGGGCCTTTTCTTTCATTCTGTTCCTAATTCTCTTCCCACGAAAGTTATTCAAACTGTTTAAAGCTACTACATCTGTACAGTTTGTCATCCATATTTCTTGAGACTTTTCTTTCTGCATTAGAGGCAATATGATCTTCTCACTATCTGTAATGTTTCAAATCTGGCTGTTTCTCAAGAACTTGACTCAGAACTTCCCATTTTATTATCCCTAGGGAGTCCTTTTCTGATAAAAAAAAAACTTACTTTCTCTTTTCTTTATCCCTTGATAGAACTTTATTCAAAAAGTCATTGAAATATATAGATAGTTGACCATTGGTCTGTCATTTTTAGGTATTCCTTGAAGACAGATCTCTGCCTTATTCAATCATATGTCCCCTATATCTACTCTAATGCCTGGGACATAAAAAAAGCATACTTATATTTTTTCCATTTTTCTTTGTGGAGTCAACATAATAGGGTGTGGTAATTCTTGCCCTTTTGTATACATAAGAATCACCAGGAGAATCTGTTTAAAAGTAAATTCCTAGCCTGTTCCAGAAGAAAATTTTATTCAACAGATCAGGGAAGGACCTAAGTAATCTGCCTTTTCTGTAGAAACCCCAGGTGATTCTAATAATCATGGCCATTAGAACAGTGGAAGAAACAGCAGTCTAGCATCAACCCATGGCTTTACAAATCTAGAAACTAGATTTTGCCAGTAAACTTAAAGATGATCTGGATCAGAGCAACTAATTCACAATAAACCTGACCATAATGTTAATATATAAACTTAAAATGAGAAATAAAACTATAGAAAGACTTATCAACTAGTCAGTTAATTTTCTCCTGTAGGGAAATTAACATGACATATTATAAAATTATAAGTCAGAAAATTGGGCTGTGAGCCAGGTCAGTTATGTGGGTGATGTTCCAATAAATGGCCTATTTGAACTTGCTTTATAAATAAAGTGGTATCATACAATATGTCATAATGATTTTTATAAAGTTCCTTTAAGCAAAGAAGTATATGGAGTTATAATTTTGCTGAAGAGTTTGGTCTTTTGTTTCTATCAGGTTGCAATATCTGGAAGGGTACTATGCATTTTCACTTGGAAAATGAAGGAATTTTATGTGCATATACACACATGCTAAAAACCCATGCCAAAGTTAGAAAAGATGAAACAGGATGCCTTTACAAATTTCAGGGGCAACTACAGAAATACAAAAAAGAGGCTGTCTGTCCTAGCACCATCATCATCAGGGGCTACATGGTCAACTCAAATATCCATTGGCAAATGACCAAAAAAAAGGCATCAAGCTTCTGCCTAAGAACAAAACAAGAAACCTCCAGGAGAACCATCCCAAAAAGCAGCAGAATACACTTGCAAAAAATCAAGGAGAAAACAACAGATTTGAGCAAGAAGAAAATAGAGTAAAACTCTAGGCGAAGGCTCAAAGAAAGCAGCTTTATTCCCCAGGAAATTCACATAAATAAGCTTCTAGAAAACACCTTTTTCTTCTCTTTTCTTCCCCCCCAAACAAACCAGTTTAAAATAAATGTATGGAGCTTAAAGTGCTAACATTTCAACTTCTGCTTATTGAGATTTAAGTGGATTTTCATGAGTAATATATATTAAATAGCCAAACCTTTGCAATGTCTACTTGACATTACAGTTTAATTTTCAGAAGATAAGGGCAAACAGCAATTCCAGTCTGCAGAATCAGTAGGATAAAATCACCACTGAGAAAATTATATGTGCAGTAGCTTTTTGTAACATGTCTCTAAAACATTAGAGACTAGAAATTAGGAGATCTGGAGATGGAAAAAGAAAATATTTCATTTGCACAAAAGCTACCAATGCACATAAACAAGAATCTTTAAAATGTCATTCTGGTAGATTTTAACACTGAGGATATATTATTCACTTTAAAAACACTCTGCAACTGGAGGATATGCTATTTAAAGAATTAAGGGATTTATGTATAATTCTTTTCACTTCTCTGTCACTAATTTGCTGAAGGACCTTGAGAGCAAGTCTCTTAAATGCTCCAAATCTCAGTTTCTTTCTCATTTTCAAAAGATAAAAGAATTCTACAAATCTGGGGCTTTAGATAAACAATTAGTATATGGTAGATAAAAGATAGTCATAGAATCTTTGTTTTTCCTCCCACTGAGAGGTGGAGCCAAATTCCCTTCCAGTTGAATGTTAGCTGGCTTTAGGAATTGCTTAGTGAGGAGGCCTAAGATAGCCACGTGGTCACAGGGAGAGCAAAGACAGCCAGCCAACTCCCATGTGTTCCAGCCATCCCAGGCCACCTGCCAGATATGTGATTGAAGAAAACTTCAGATGCCTCCAGCCCAGCTACCATTCGACTGTAATCACAGGAGATCCCAAGCAAGAACTGCCCAGCTGATCCAGTCATCCAAGAAATGTGAGGAAGAATAATAAACTGTTTGAAGCTACTAAGTTTTGATGTATTCTATTACATAGCAATAGATAACTGGAAAAGCATAAAAGCCATGCAGAACTCTGGTTTCCTAGAGTAGGTTTCACAACTAGGTTCTGTAAAACTCTAGAGTACTGTGAGATGTTGCTAAAGGGTTCTACAATAGACAGCAATTTTTTTTTGAACAAGCATAATTTTTGAGCTTTGAACTACAATGCTTGTGCTCACAGTGATGGACAGTGACCATGAAGTTCTGTTATGAATTTCATTATTGACCCCACATGGAAGCAAATGGTAGAGCTGTGTATTTGGTTGATTCCATTCTCCATTTTGGCATGAAAGGCTGTTGACAATTAGTGTTTTCTGTACTGCAAGAAGGGGATGATGTTAGGTTGATGATAATAACCTCTCCTTCCCAAATTATTTTCCTCAATTTCCTGTTATACATAACTGCCAGATTTATGGGCATGAACAAGCTCTATTAGTATAATGGAATTAGCAGGGAAATTTTCATTATAAAGAAAAAATTATGATACACTCAGCTTTATCTGCCTCTTTTTTGTTGTTGCAAGACATTGCAATACATGACTTGTATAGAGTAGAAATTAATTGTAATGGGAAAATTTTTAACATTTTTGCAATTTTTTTCATTTAGTTATTTTTATGTCTTTCTATTTTATATTTCACTAATATTTTCTAATTTACCAACATTTCTGAAGATCCAGTGTGGTTATTTTTGATGATAAGGTATATAGGGGTAGAGGAGAATTTTAGATCTGTCCTAACAGAAAATTCTGATAAAGTTCATGATGAAGAATTTGAAGATTCCAATCACAAACTGTATAAGCCAGCTTATTGATGACAAGTCACATGATGTTGAAAAGATTTTGTGTAATCAACTGAAAACCAATGGCTTCTCCATATATGTTGAGTTGTCCACAGGTTTCACCAGTAAATGTCCTATTTTAGCCTTTGCAAGAGTTGAAAATTATTGTGAAATTCATAAATTTTTTTCTGTTGTAAAACACGGCCCCCCAAAAGAAAACATCAAATATTTTTCTCTTAATTTTTGGAAACTTGTCTTGGAGAAACTTACTTGGTATCTGTACTGATGGTACTCTGTCAGAGATTTTTGTCTCTCTTAGGAAAAAAGAAAATACTGAATGTGATCATAACATACTATTTTTGTCACATCAGAAAGGTGCTAGTGTCAAATAGTCTTGGAGATGGAAGGATAGAAGCTCTGGATAATGGTCCAAAAAATGGTTAGTTTTAGTGAACAAAAAATATTTCACTTAAGAATATTCTAGGAAACTGTGTGAAGGCTTTTCAACAGGATGTTTTAACTGAAAGGATAACTGCAGAAGTGCTATCAAGAAATTTTGCTGAAATGCTTTGAAGATGAAGCATGGCTACACAACCCTGGTCTGCAGAACTTTGTGGGCACTTTGCATCCCAGGAACCAGTTGTACATATCTCAGCAAGGTCCTGGAGAAAATGTTTTGACTTCAAGTGATGCGATTCTTAGATATCAAAGGAAATGGAATATTTGTAAAGATTATTTTGCAAAAAAAATCATAAAATGTTTCATTTGCTACTTGGGCTTGAGAGTAAGGAAAAAGATCAGCAAGTTTCAAATCCTATTGAAAACTCTTTTTCTTTTTGGCCACATCCCTTGGCTTGTGGGATCTTAGTTCCCCGACCAGGGATTGAACCTGGGCCACAGCAGTGAAAGTGCCGAGTCCTAACTACTGGACCACCAGGGAACTCCCCAAGAACTCTTGAGAATACAGTAAACTCTACTGAACAGTCTTTATGTATGACTGTGTGAAGAAATCTATCTTTGAACAGTCTTCTCAGCCACAGAATGTGAATTTGAGAGACAAGGAAGAACTTATTGAGCTACATCTGATCATATACTGAAGAGAAATTGACTGATCTCTAGAAAAGTTCTGTATTTCTGAAAACAAAACAAAATAAAACAAAACTATCCTGCCATTATAAGAAAGCAATGAACATTTTGCTGTACTTTTCAATTTCTTACGTATGTGTGTAAGCTTTTTCTTGTTGATCAAACATCAAGAGCAAGGGTAGAAATTGTCTCATTTTGTTGAAAATGTTAGCTCTGGGTATTTATATAATTTTTAATCATAAAGTGAGAATTTTGGCAGCAAAACACAAAACAAAGCAAAAAAAAGCACATAAGTTTTAGATTAAAGAGGTAAAATTTTACTTTTTCACAGTTAGTTTCAAATATTATATTTATACCATATGTAGGCACATGAATAAGATCAAATAATCAACTCATGCATACATTTTGATAATTCTAAACCTATATCTGAGTCTTATATCACTGATTAGAAAATGTACTTTTAAAATTTATATAAAATTTGTGTCATATGTTGTATTTTCACTCAGTGCTTTGGATTATGACTTTAGAGTTTTATTATTCATATTGTTAACAGATTTTCATATTGCAAAGAGCCTTAATTCAATCAGTTTGCAGTTTGTATTGCAAATTGAAGTCTACCAAGCCTTCTTTTGGAAGAAATAAATATGATTTTTTCTTGAGACAGTTGTTTAACAGAAATTTGTTATGTATACCTTATGTGTATGTAAAACTTAAGAAATGGAAAGAAAAAAATTAACTTTATGAATAGTAAAATTAACCTATTATTTTTTCCAAAAAACTTGGCTAAAATATCCTCTCACTTTTAAACAAAAAATGCTATTCTTGCATCTACCATACACCTTATCTCATTAGCAAACCACATTGAAGGAACATGCAATGAGACTTTTAGGCTAATATGGATCAGGTTAAAAAAATTAAGTGGGACTTTTAAAGAAAAGAAAAATTGAAGTTTCTTTCACCTACAATATCCACTTGTTTTAGCAATTATAATCTTGATGAAGGGGCAAACTATACATAAAGAACAGGTTAATAAGTTAGCTATAATAAATAGAACTGTATTTGGAAATGCCATCTTGATTCAAAGGAACACTGGCATTTATTATTGGATTTTTAGATCTATAACTGACTGATCAATCAAATATACTGTGAGATATAGATATCACAGTTTTGTGCAGGACTTCCCTGAGACCTGAACATAAGTTTGCATGTTCTTCCAGGTTAAAAAGATTAAGAGAGCCTGATTTACAGTGATGAGTTAAAAAAAATAGCATGATGGCAAAGCTTTATAATAAGAATTAAGGTCTAGTAGTTTGTTGTTCCCTGGTGCCAAACAAACTTAACACTGTAACTTGATGAGCTACTCCAAAATAGTTGCTCCTGCTGATTACTCAGCTAAACAAAAGTGAGAAATATAAGATGCTGTGGTGACTTTATGACAACAACAACAACAAAACCCTGAGCTGAACAGTCAATTACTATGCCACAGTTTGTGTTTTATCAAAGGACATATACACATTCATACTTATATAGTCATGAAATATTCCTAGAAAGATACTCAGTTCAGTGTTTACCTAAAGGGAGAGAGTCTGGCGGTTTGGGGTCCAAGAAGATCTATTTTTCATTTCTACATCTCCACTGTTTGGAGTATTTTTCAGGAGTGTGTATTTTTCCCACAAAAATCTAGTTAATAATAGTAAGTACCCTTGAGTAATGGCTAAGCCTCTAAGCCCCTACTCCTAGGCTTAAGATGAAGAAAGACATCACTCTGAACATTTGGGCTCAGGGGCGAACAAGGAATCCATAGATGAAGGATTAAGGAGGAGAGAAATTGAGTGAGAAAGGGGTAAAAATTTAGGAGATGAAAGAATACTACAGATTGTACAGTATGACTCCTCACTCCCAATTCTCTCCAATCCTAAGGAAAGTTTATTTTGAACATGACTGAATTTCTTGTAAAACCTGAAAGAGATTTGACATGAGATCATGAGATGATGTTGGGAAGAAGTGGGAGAAACACAGCTGATATCCTGTTTGTCTGAATAAAATAATCAAGACTATATTTCATACTTACAGAGAGACAAACATTGAAGGAAGGAAGGAAGAGGGGGAGAGAGGGAAGGAAGGAGGGAAGGAAGGAAGGAAGGAAGGAAAAAAGAAAAGAAAAAGAAAGGGGAGGGAGGAAAAGAGTGAGGGAGAGAGGGAGGGAGGTAAATAGAAATCAGAAGAGAAAAAGAAAATAAAAGAATGGAAGAAAATGAAAGAGAGAAAGAAAGAAAGGAGAAAAGAAAGCAATAAGGAAGGAAAGCCAGAAGGAAAAAATTAAGTGATTTGAGAGAAATCCAGAGCCCGGTCAAAGCTAATCAAAATGCAAATATGCTCATGTTCTATAAAGAAAGGATCTGGAGGAACTAGAAATCAGGGAACTGGTAGTACTTGACATCTTAGGAACTAAGGAAGAGAGGAGTGAGTCAGCCCAGAGATTAGAAGATCCAAATGGGAAGAAAGGGGGATGTAGAGAAATGTAGATGCTGCTAACTACTCCTTCAGAAAAACAAGTTTGGAGAAAATGTGAGAAAGAGGTGTTGGACAGTGGGAGAGAAAGTGACATAGAAGAAAGAAGCATGTAGAGATATTAGCTGAGACTGAGGTGAGCCAGTTTTCATGGAATAAGCATGATGAATAAGAGGAAGGGAGGAGACACTGAAACATGCTGGTAAAGCCGATCATCCGCAAAATATGGCATAGACTGGATGTAAAGGAGATTCCCCAGAGAGGAATAGTATGGAGTAACAGAGATCCTCTTACATTATCTGAAATATATTCTTATTTGAACGAAACAGTGCAGAAATTTTAGCACTTCCACCTTCAAAGAGCTGAGAAGCCCTTATTTAGGCCAGGGACAGGCAGAAAAATAAAGTGGTAAACAAGGAAGTGAAACTAAAGACTACTATTCAAATCCAAATTCGTGCACAAAGTAGAAAGTTTAAATGAAGTGCCAGGGTACAGGTAATGAGTAGGAGTATTTTTAGTACTGTTGGTCAACTCTAACTGAATGACTGAGCATGTGCAGGGCTAAAGAAAGCTTGTAGGTGAAGGGAACAAGAAGAAGGTGAAAATGAACCTCCAAAGTCCCAAGACCAGTGACTTGGGAGAATAAGCTTATTGGTACTTCATTTTGTGGTGCCGTTAAGAGTTACCCAATCATGGAATGGGAGGACACTCTGCTTGGCCCCGTCTCACCACACCTTTACTACCTATAAGTATAGAGCCAACTTTGCCCTTTTTCTTTCTCTATGGACACAGATTCCTGATAAATATTGAAATGAATGGATAGGAGAAAAACCCTACACAACTGGTACTTGTTTCTGCTCCTTAGCAAAAAATATTATTATCTAAAGTTTGGTTTAAGATGAATTTAACATTATATTTCAACTGGTCATATGTACTCTATTCCTATATTTGAGGTAGTAATCACATACTCATAAGGTAAAAGTCTAAAGCCTGAAACCCATTAATTTCCATGTGAAAAGTCTTGAAAGTAAAATGCCCAACAATAATATATTAAATTGAAAATGCCCTAATGGTAGAAATTGGCTTTAATTGGCTGTTTCTTTTTCCGTATATACTTCCATTTCTCTACTACAGCATGGCCACATGAATTTTTGGCATTAACAGCTTTCCAAAATAGCAAAATATCTTATTGATATTTTATAAATGCTCTTACTAAGTCATATTTTCTTAATTACTTTTAGGTCTGTAATTTTAGAACTCTGGTAGTTCCTATATTAACTTATATCGATGGCAAAATGCTAGTGTTTTGTACATCTTAGAAACATTTCTAATCCTGAATATATCAGCCACAGTGGACTAGAGAGTATCTTTAATTTTGCGTTGTCACTTCATTCTGTGTCACTCAGTTTCTACATCTGTCATCACTCAAGTTTGCCTAACTTATATTTGCTAAGTTTCCTTGGCAATTACCCTCTCTGAAGGGCCATGCCAGATCCTTTAATCTTTCCAAAAGATTGCCTTTCCTAAGTCATAATTAAATGATAATTTCAAACCCCTCCATGATCCTAACTAAGAAGGTATGGGTAATAAAATGAATGTTTTTTTCTTCTGATATCTGAACTTCATGCTGGACTGCTTATAAATTAAGAAGACTAAAAGTATCTTTTTGCTGATAAATTTATAAAATATAGTAATCTAGAACAAAATAATTTTTTGAAGATAATCACAGCTTTCCTACTTGTTTCTGAAGTTAAAATTTCATGGAGAAAATTTTGTTTTTTCGATAGGAGACATATAATCTCTACATATATGGGTGACCTGGATCTCACTTCCTGTAGTTTTGACCCAGTCATTTTGGTTTTTTCTGAAAAATACTGGAGCAAGGCTTACTGTCAATAGGGACCCAACACATTCAAATTGTTTAAAACTTCATTGTTTAGTTGAGCACTATATGATCAGAAGTCACATTACACAATACTCTAAAGACAGTGTTATTGCCCTTTGACGATGATGTAAATTTAGTAAGTATTGGTGAGCCCTTTGGGTTCAGCATGAACTAAAAAGAAGGTTATAGACTTAAATAGAATCTGGGTTGTTTGGATTTTTACCAGACTGTAGACTGTGGCACACAGCTAAGACTTCCAACACACTCCAGACATTCCTTGCGGGTGACTCATCTAGTTTTAAGTATCACTGACTATCCGTCTCACTGCTTTTCACTTCTATATAGAAAGCCTATGGATCTTTGGGCAAAAGTGAAAAATGAATTTCAAAGGAGGCTTTAACAAATGAATAGAGTTTTCACCGTGGAGGAAGAAATGAATGGCATAGAGTTGCAGTGGGGGAAGTAATTAAAGTATTTAGAGATTCATTGAATTTAGCAAGCTAAATAAAGGAGCTATGGGTTGGGCTGCATCATGGTTAATATTATGCAGAAATACCACTATTTCCTTTCATTCTTCTCTGGAAATGAATTTAAATCATATTCTTCCAGTTGCTTTACAGAAGGTGGTGCTTGTGAGAAATTACATGTCATTGAGATCTGGTGCATTGTCATTGAGATGTATGATTTGATCTGAAGTAAAGGAACTCACAAAGAGCTTTCCACCTGGTTATGACTTAGTCATTCTGACAGGGGAGTTTGTGTAACTGGAGATGAGACCTACGCCTCTCCTTTTTGGCCTGTTTATTGGCAAGGCGATTCACATGGAGCTTGGGTAAGGCTGTTCTTTACACTGTGCATATCTGGTCATATCCTTCAGTGTTTCCATTCCATTTACTGGATAGAGTCCAAAGTTCTTAGTATGACCTAAAAAGCCCTTCACAGTATGGCTTCTGGTTCCTCCATCCAGCCTTATTGCTTGCCACTCTCCACAATGCAGACCCCAGGTTTTGTCATTCAGGATGCCTGCAGCTCCTGCAAGGCTCTCAGGCACACGCTGGAAGGTGCTTTGTCTCTGGTCTATCAGGCTGGTCCCTCCTCTTCAACACAAAGCCCAGGCTTTACCTCCTTTGTGAAGGCAACATTTTTTACATCTTATAAAGTTCTCCTTGTTCCCACAATTCCCACAGCTTTTACAGCACTGATCACATTTATCCAGTTCTACCTCTTGAACCAACCACCAGCTCCAGGAAGACAGGAATTGTGTTATATTTATCTTTCTATCCCTTAGAGTATAGCAGTGCCTGAAATAAGATGAGGTCCATTTTTTTATATTTAAATTTTTGATGCTTCTCATTTTCCCTGTAAGGAAAATGTTGCAGGCAGATTCTAAGATGACTTCTAATAAACTTTACCTCCAATAATTTTACTCCTGTTTAATCCTTTCCACTTGGACTGAATTCACTGACTCGCTTCTAATGATGATAATGCAGCAGACATGATGGGATGGCTCGAAGGTTAGGTTACAAAAAGACTGTGACTCCCACCCTGGTGGCTCTCTTGCTTTCTCCACTCACCCTCTCTGAGGACAGTCAGATACAGAGAGACCCACATGGTAAGGAACTGAAAAAGGATCTGGTCAACAGACAGAGAGAAAATGAGGCCCTCTGTCCCACATGCTGTGAGGAACTGAAATTCAACCAATAATCATGATGTAACTAAACTTGAAAGCAGATTCTCCACTACAGTCCCAGCTGACATATTGACTGCTACTTCATGAGGGACCTTGACCCAGAGGCACTCAGCTAAGCTGTGCCTGCATTCCTGACCCATAGAAATTGTGAGAAAATAAATATTTGTTGTTTTAAACTTCTATGTTATGGAGTAATCTGTTACCTAGCAAAATATAACTAATACAGGGAGTAAAGAATTACACTAAATTATAAACTCTAAATTACATGGTAGGTAGTATGCTGTGAGTTGGTTTGGTCTTAGAACAAAATAGTTTAAAATCTAGGCTTTACTCTGTCTGTGTACCTGATGAAAAAAAAAAATTCTTCTCAGGCTCCCATAACAAAATACCACTAACTGAAAGGCTTAAAGAACCAATATTTATTTCTCACAGTTTTGGAGGCTGAGAAGGCCAAGACTAAGGTGTTGGCCAACTCAGTTCCTGGTGAGAGCGCTCTTTCTGACTTGCAGATGCCCGATTTCTTACTGTGTCCTCTCATGACTAGGAGAGAGACAATGCTCGCTAATGTCTCTTCTTATAAGGACACACTAATCCTACTGAATCAGGGCACCACCTTTCTACCTTCATTTAACCTTAATAACCTCCTTATAGGTCCTGTCTTCAAATATAGTCACATTGGGAGTTAAGCCTTCAACATATGAAATTTGATGGGACACAATTCAGACCATAACACTCAGCTTTTTCAAAGTATTGTACTTTTTAAAAATTATTGTTAATTTAATTCCAAAAATATAAAAAGAACTGTTAAAGTATCTGGTAATAAAACAGTGAAAAAAGCAGGAATCTATTCCTGTTCCAGTTAACAGTGAATTATTACGTATTGACTAATCTTTCTATAGATAACAATGATAAAGTCTGAAGAAAAAGAAATGTTTGAAGTTATTTAAAAGCATAGGAGAGTAACTGAAAATGGACAGAAACTGGAGAAGATTTGAGCCTTGAAAGAAAGAGATCCATGTTTATATGCTCTTTACCCCAAGGAAATTTCTTAGTCAGCTGTGAACACAGGGCTTCTAGAATTTAAAGAGAGAGCAGAATTCTCACTGATCTAATGTTGAAGGATAGAGTTCAGGCTGACAACTTGTGGGAAGAGGAGTGAACCTGGAAGAGGGGTGGTCACACAATATATGTATCCAGAATAATTGCTCAAGTCTGTTGTCAAAAAGACAAATCACCCAATAAAAAGCAATTGGAAAAACATTTGAGAGACACTCAAACATCACATTATACATAAAAGATCTGTGTGTTCCACTGTATGTAATTTTTACAAAATTTTAAAAAAGAGAAAAGGAAAGCTTGCACTTTTCCTATTCACATGGGGCTTACACTTTAGACTAATGTGATTTTATTTCTAACTGGCTAAATCAGTTTAGGAGGGAAATTTGAGTATGAGAATGGACAGGATCTAGAAGGGTAGGTGTAGGATAGAAGAGAGTGGGAATAGGCAAACAGATGCAGTCAATCTCAAAAGAACAACTGAAATACTTAACAGGGAGGTTGCCACTATGAGATAGTGCCTGGGTCTAGGGAGTGAGATGATTTACCAGACTCTGATTACAGTCATCCAGATTCATGTAGATTTTATTCCATGATTTGTGTTTAGTCTTGCAGACAGGGAAGCAGATGACAGTTTTCCTCCACCATCTGAAAGTAGAGTATTCCTACTAAGAAACCTTTCTTAAGCCAAAATGGCATAAAGCAAAAAAGCAATTAACTTAGGACACATCTTGCTAACGGATGCACAAAATAAATCGAGATTAATAAAGCAAGATGCTCACAGAGACAGTTCAAAGCTATGGCAGCTTGATGTGGAGGCTGAATGTTGTTCCTGGGGAAAGAGCTTGGTGGTGCCACTCTTGCTGCTCTGGATGTGCACTGCCTCTATAACATGCTCGCTGCAAAACAAATGCTGAGAGCTATTGTCACTTTTTTCGTAAAAGCAAAAATCCTTTTCAGATTTCTTTCCTTTAAGGAAAATAGTTTCTGATGTAGGTCTTTCGTAAAATCAAAGTGACAGAAAGCAACCTTTTGAAAATCAGGGGATCCCTGTACATGCCTTTTCCAAATGGAAATCTTCACTGGCACACCAAAGATGGGGAAATGATAGAAAGGTTAGTCTCAGCAGGGAAGAGGATTTTATCATGGACATTGTTTAGATTCACCGGTGCCTGATAATAACAACAGCAGTTTAACTTTAAGTCAATTTTATTGTTGCTTTTAAATTCTCCAAGAAATAATCCATCCTCCTGCTCCCACTGCCCTTTTTACTTTGGCAAAGCATTGGATGTCACCATTTGTTTGACCAGGGTACCTTAAAGGACACTTTACTTAGCAACCGTGGTTTACCAAATCCCTAACAATTCTGGGTCTTTTGCTCTACTTTCCTCCATTCACATAATAGAAAGAATGCAAAACTGAGACTCAAGAGACCTAGGAGTTATAATTCTGCCTTCGCCATATAATCAGTGTTAAATGACATAAGTATATGGAATTGAGCCCTCACTCTCCTTTGAAATTTAAATGAAATTGTTCAAGCTTACTAACCTACAATTTTGTGATTTTTGTGAATTCCTAGTCATTTAGTTCCTCATAATGACAACTGGCTCTGAGTTGCTGGTTCCCTTCACTTCCTTGTTTCAATCTCTTCTTTACTTCAAAGTCAGTCTCTTTACTATCTTCTTTCTGACTCAGGTGTGGAACACAACTTCTTTTCCTGGATTTCACCAAATCCACTCATCCAATAATTATTATGTGCAGAAGACTCTGTTAAAAGTTTGGGTCAGGAAAGAAGTCTATACTCCAATAACGTACATAATTAAAACAATCCAAGACCATGAATCTGTTCAGCAGCAGCATTTTTTTCATCAAATACCAGCTCAAAACATGTTTCCTGATTCTTCCTTTTTTTTTTCAAACTCTCTCCCTAGAAAGCCTATCTTTTATCTAGAAGGATTTATTTATGTGCTTTTCTAAGCAGAAGTGCATCTTCTCTGGATCTTAAATTTAAGTAGCCCAGAAAAATAGGCAGAAACAAGACATTCTCTTCTGTCTTTTCTCTGACTCCCATGACACTCTAAAATAAAAAGGATGATGATATTTTTCCCCACTGGTATGCTTTGTGTCATCCCTCAGAAGTAAAAAGCCATAACAATTAGCTTTTTAAAAAATATATAGGAGAGGGGATTAAGAGCGCCGCGTAAAGGAGCTCCAGAGACGGGCGCGGGTCGCGGCTGAAAGCGCGGAGCCCAGAGACGGGCGTGGGACGCTGGGGCTGCTGCTGCCGCCGCCAAGGGGCCTGTGTGCGAGCGCAGGTCACTGTCCACACCGCCCTTCCGGGAGCCTGTGCAGCCTGCCACTGCCGGGGTCCCGGGATCCAGGGGCGGCTTCCCTGGGAGAACGCACGGCGCGCCTCGGGCTGGTGCAACGTCACGCCGACCTCTGCCGCTGCAGGCTCGCCCCGCACTCCGTGCCCCGCCCTCCCGCCCGGCCTGAGTGAGCCAGAGTCCCCGAAGAGGCTGCTCCTTTAACCCTGTCCTGTCTGAGCGAAGAACAGACGCCCTCCGGCGACCTACACGCAGAGGTGGGGCCAAATCCAAAGCTGAGACCCAGGAGCTGTGAGAACAAAGAAGAGAAAGGGAAACCTCTCCCAGCAGCCTCAGAAGCAGCGGATTAAAGCTCCACAATCAACTTCATGTACCCTGAATCTGTGGAATACATGAATAGACAACAAATCATCCCAAATTGAGGAGCCAGGAGTCAGTGCTGTGCCTCTGAGGTGGGAGAGCCAACTTCAGGACACTGGTCCACAAGAGACCTCCCAGCTCCACATAATATCAAACGGCGAAAATCTTCCAGAGATCTCCATCTCAACACCAGCACCCAGCTTCACTCAACGACCAGCAAGCTACAGTGCTGGACACCCTATGCCAAACAACTAGCAAGACAGGAACACAACACCACCCATTAGCAGAGAGGCTGCCTCAAATCATAAAAAGTCCGCAAACACCCCAAAACACACCACCAGACGTGGACCTGCCCACCAGAAAGACAAGATCCAGCCTCATCCACCAGAACACAGGCAGTAGTCCCCTCCACCAAGAAGCCTACACAACCCACTAAACCAACCTTTGCCACTGGGGACAGACACCAAAAACAACGGGAACTACGAACCTGCAGCCTGCAAAGAGGAGACCCCAAACACAGTAACATAAGCAAAATGAGAAGACAGAAAAACACACAGCAGGAGAAGGAGCAAGATAAAAACCCACCAGACCTAACAAATGAAGAGGTAATAGGCAGTCTATCTGAAAAAGAATTCAGATGATCCAAAATCTTGGAAATAGAATAGACAAAATGCAAGAAACAGTTAACAAGGACCTAGAAGAACTAAAGACGAATCAAGCATCGATTAAAAACACAATAAATGAAATAAAAAATACTCTAGATGGGATCAATAGCAGAATAACTGGGGCAGAAGAACGGATAAGTGAGGTGGAAGATAAAATAGTGGAAATAACTGCTGCACAGCAAAATAAAGAAAAAAGAATGAAAAGAACAGAGGACAGTCTCAGAGACCTCTGGGACAACATTAAACGCACCAACATTCGAATTATAGGGGTTCCAGAAGAAGAAGAGAAAAAGAAAGGGACTGAGAAAATATTTGAAGAGATTATAGTTGAAAACTTCCCTAATATGGGAAAGGAAATAGTTAATCAAGTCCAGGAGGCACAGAGAGTCCCATACAGAATAAATCCAAGGAGAAATACACCAAGACACATATTAATCAAACTGTCAAAAATTAAACACAAAGAAATCATATTAAAAGCAGCAAGGCAAAAACAACAAATAACACACAAGGGAATCCCCATCAGGATAACAGCTGATCTCTCAGCAGAAACTCTACAAGCCAGAAGGGAGTGGCAGGACATACTTAAAGTGATGAAGGAGAAAAACCTGCAACCAAGATTACTCTACCCAGCAAGGATCTCATTCAGATTTGATGGAGAAATTAAAACCTTTACAGACAAGCAAAAGCTGAGAGAGTTCAGCACCACCAAACCAGCTTTACAACAAATGCTAAAGGAACTTCTCTAGGCAAGAAACACAACAGAAGGAAAAGAACTACAATAACGAACCCAAAACAATTAAGAAAATGGGAATAGGAACATACATATCAATAATTACCTTAAATGTAAATGGACTAAATGCTCCCACCAAAAGACACAGACTGGCTGAATGGATACAAAAACAAGACCCATATATATGCTGTCTACAAGAGACCCACTTCAGACCTAGAGATACATACAGACTGAAAGTAAGGGGATGGAAAAAGATATTCCATGCAAATGGAAACCAAAAGAAAGCTGGAGTAGCAATTCTCATATCAGACAAAATAGACTTTAAAATAAAGACTACTAGAAGAGACAAAGAAGGACACTACATAATGATCAAGGGATCAATCCAAAAAGAAGATATAACAATTGTAAATATTTATGCACCAAACATAGGAGCACCTCAATACATAAGGGAAATATTAACAGCCATAAAAGGAGAAATCGACAGTAACACAATCATAGTAGGGGACTTTAACACCCCACTTTCACCAATGGACAGGTCATCCAAAATGAAAATAAATAAGGAAACACAAGCTTTAAATGATACATTAAACAAGATGGACTTAATTGATATTTATAGGACATTCCATCCAAAAACAACAGAATACACATTTTTCTCAAGTGCTCATGGAACATTCTCCAGGATAGATCATATCTTGGGTCACAAATCAAGCCTTGGTAAATTTAAGAAAATTGAAATTGTATCAAGTATCTTTTCCGACCACAATGCTATGAGACTAGATATCAATTACAGGAAAAGAGCTGTAAAACATACAAACACATGGAGGCTAAACAATACACTACTTAATAACGAAGTGATCACTGAAGAAATCAAAGAGGAAATTAAAAAATACCTAGAAACAAATGACAATGGAGACACGACGACCCAAAACCTATGGGATGCAGCAAAAGCAGTTCTAAGAGGGAAGTTTATGGCAATACAATCCCACCTTAAGAAACAGGAAATATCTCGAATAAACAACCTAACCTTGCACCTAAAGCAATTAGAGAAAGAAGAACAAAAACATCCCAAAGTTAGCAGAAGGAAAGAAATCATAAAAATCAGATCAGAAATAACTGAAAAAGAAATGAAGGAAACAATAGCAAAGATCAATAAAACTAAAAGCTGGTTCTTTGAGAAGATAAACAAAATTGATAAACCATTAGCCAGACTCATCAAGAAAAAAAGGGAGAAGACTCAAATCAATAGAATTAGAAATGAAAAAGGAGAAGTAACAACTGACACTGCAGAAATACAAAAGATCATGAGAGATTACTATAAGCAACTCTATGCCAATAAAATGGACAACCTGGAAGAAATGGACAAATTCTTAGAAATGCACAACCTGCCAAGACTGAATCAGGAAGAAATAGAAAATATGAATAGACCAATCACAAGCACTGAAATTGAAACTGTGATTAAAAATCTTCCAACAAACAAAAGCCCAGGACGAGATGGCTTCACAGGCGAATTCTATCAAGCATTTAGAGAAGAGCTAACACCTATCCTTCTCAAACTCTTCCAAAATATAGCAGAGGGAGGAACACTCCCAAACTCATTCTACGAGGCCACCATCACCTTGATACCAAAACCAGGCAAGGATGTCACAAAGAAAGAAAACTACAGGCCAATATCACTGATGAACATAGATGCAAAAATCCTCAACAAAATACTAGCAAACAGAATCCAACAGCACATTAAAAGGATCATACACCATGATCAAGTGGGGTTTATTCCAGGAATGCAAGGATTCTTCAATATACGCAAATCAATCAATGTGATACACCATATTAACAAACTGAAGGAGAAAAACCATATGATCATCTCAATAGATGCAGAGAAAGCTTTTGACAAAATTCAACACCCATTTATGATAAAAACCCTGCAGAAAGTAGGCATAGAGGGAACTTTCCTCAACATAATAAAGGCCATATATGACAAACCCACAGCCAGCATCGTCCTCAATGGTGAAAAACTGAAAACATTTCCACTAAGATCAGGAACAAGACAAGGTTGCCCACTCTCACCACTCTTATTCAACATAGTTTTGGAAGTTTTAGCCACAGCAATCAGAGAAGAAAAGGAAATAAAAGGAATCCAAATCGGAAAAGAAGAAGTAAAGCTGTCACTGTTTGCAGATGACATGATACTATACATAGAGAATCCTAAAGATGCTACCAGAAAACTAATAGAGCTAATCAATGAATTTGGTAAAGTTGCAGGATACAAAATTAATGCACAGAAATCTCTGGCATTCCTATATACTAATGATGAAAAATCTGAAAGTGAAATCAAGGAAACACTCCCATTTACCATTGCAACAAAAAGAATAAAATATCTAGGAATAAACCTACCTAAGGAGACAAAAGACCTGTATGCAGAAAATTATAAGACACTGATGAAAGAAATTAAAGATGATACAAATAGATGGAGAGATGTACCATGTTCTTGGATTGGAAGAATCAACATTGTGAAAATGACTCTACTACCCAAAGCAATCTACAGATTCAATGCAATACCTATCAAACTACCAATGGCATTTTTCACAGAACTAGAACAAAAAATTTCACAATTTGTATGGAAACACAAAAGACCCCGAATAGCCAAAGCAATCTTGAGAACGAAAAATGGAGCTGGAGGAATCAGGCTCCCTGACTTCAGACTATACTACAAAGCTACAGTAATCAAGACAGTATGGTACTGGCACAAAAACAGAAAGATAGATCAATGGAACAGGATAGAAAGCCCAGAGATAAACCCACGGACATATGGTCACCTTATCTTTGATAAAGGAGGCAGGAATGTACAGTGGAGAAAGGACAGTCTCTTCAATAAGTGGTGCTGGGAAAACTGGACAGGGACATGTAAAAGTATGAGATTAGATCACTCCCTAACACCATACACAAAAATTAGCTCAAAATGGATTAAAGACCTAAATGTAAGGCCAGACACTATCAAACTCCTAGAGGAAAACATAGGCAGAACACTCTATGACATAAATCACAGCAAGATCCTTTTTGACCCACCTCCTAGAGAAATGGAAATAAAGACAAAAATAAACACATGGGACCTAATGAAACTTCAAAGCTTTTGCACAGCAAAGGAAACCATAAACAAGACCAAAAGACAACCCTCAGAATGGGAGAAAATATTTGCAAATGAAGCAACTGACAAAGGATTAATCTCCAAAATTTATAAGCAGCTCATGCAGCTCAATAGCAAAAAAACAAACAACCCAATCCAAAAATGGGCAGAAGACCTAAATAGACATTTCTCCACAGAAGATATACAGACAGCCAACAAACACATGAAAGGATGCTCAACATCTTTACTCATTAGAGAAATGCAAATCAAAACTACAATGAGATATCATCTCACACCAGTCAGAATGGCCATCATCAAAAAATCTAGAAACAATAAATGCTGGAGAGGGTGTGGAAAAAAGGGAACACTCTTGCACTGCTGGTGGGAATGTGAATTGGTACAGCCACTATGGAGAACAGTATGGAGGTTCCTTAAAAAACTACAAATAGAACTACCATATGACCCAGCAATCCCACTACTGGGCATATACCCTGAGAAAACCATAATTCAAAAAGAGACATGTACCAAAATGTTCATAGCAGCCCTATTTACAATAGCCCGGAGATGGAAACAACCTAAGTGTCCATCATCGGATGAATGGATAAAGAAGATGTGGCACATATATACAATGGAATATTACTCAGCCATAAAAAGAAATGAAATTGAGCTATTTGTAATGAGGTGGATGGACCTAGAGTCTGTCATACAGAGTGAAGTAAGTCAGAAAGAGAAAGACAAATACTGTATGCTGACACATATATATGGAATTTAAGAGAAAAATGTCATCAAGAACATAGGGGTAAGACAGGAATAAAGACACAGACCTACTAGAGCATGGACTTGAGGATATGGGGAGGGGGAAGGGTAAGCTGTGACAAAGTGAAAGAGCGGCATGGACATATATACACTACCAAATGTAAGGTAGATAGCTAGTGGGAAGCAGCCGCATAGCACAGGGAGATCAGCTCGGTTCTTTGTGACCGCCTGGAGGGGTGGGATAGGGAGGGTGGGAGGGAGACGCAAAAGGGAGGGGATATGGGAACATATGTATATGTATAACTGATTAAATTTGTAAAATAAAAAATATATATATATATATATATATATATATAAATGTTTTTTCCAGCAATGTATATTTACAAAATTAAGCACATTAAAAGACATTTAATTAACTTTTGTTTTCATTCTTTCTTTAATAACTATTGGTCAAGTGACTTCATCTCCCTTGATATTGCTACACATTTTAGCAATATTCAACTGTTTTTGAACCCATATTATGTACCAGAAAAAAATGGTAAAATGGTAAAATGATAAATAAGGTAACCTTGTCACTCAAGCTATTTATTTCTCACTATAATACATACTGATTGGCCTTTTTAGATACAAATAAGTATGACTCTGTCTCCATGTGGGGTTTTTTTGTTTTTTTGTGTTTTTTTTACGGTACGTGGGCCTCTAACTGTTGTGGCCTCTCCCGTTGCAAAGCACAGGCTCCGGACGCACAGGCTCAGCGGCCGTGGCTCATGGGCCCAGCCGCTCCGCGGCATGTGGGATCTTCCCGGACCGGGGCACGAACCCGTGTCCCCTGCATCAGCAGGCAGACTCTCAACCACTGCGCCCCCAGGGAAGCCCTGTCTCCATGTGTTTTTTGGGAATGTTCTCCCATACTATTTCTGCATGCAGGAGTCTAATGTTATCTACTTCATAACAAGTCTTTGATTTTCCATTTTGCAGTTTTGTTTCTGAACTTCCATAGCACTTTGTGTTTCTTTTATGTATTTCCATATTCAGTCATTTTCCCCAAATCTGTAAATGTCTTCTACCTCCTTTTCAATTAATGGCAAATTGAATGAAGTCTCTCCATTTGATTTCTTTTTATATCCCTCACAGTGTCTGTTATAATGCTTGCCCCTTTTAGATACTCAGCAAATATTTGTAGAAATGATACATTTCAGTGGACATTGACATTTTATCATCTGTCTCCCAACTTGGAATTTAAGAATCTTCTTTGACTCTGTGCCTATTACTTACTGCATCATTTGAACCAAACTTCATGTTTCTTTTTCCATTGCATATTTAAAACTCTACCCTTCCCCTCTTTCATCAATAAAATCAAATATTTAGTCTCTCCCTGTCCAATCTTGGTAAACTTAAGAATATTTTCTGAAAATTCATACTAGATTCTGTGACCAAAATGATTTTCTTCTTGCTCTCTTAAAAACCTCAACCACCTCCTTGAAACAACTCATTGTTTCCTTCTCAACCTTGCATTAAGAAAAAGAAATTCTTTACCTTAGCTTCTTAGTTATCAATCTCAGCTACATTTATTCTACATTTATTCAGCTATTAGTTATTCTTATTAATATAGATATAAACTACACAGTAAGATATCTGTTTTTCTAATTACTTTTTAGATTTATTTTTATCTCTTTTATTACATGTTTCACTCTCCAAGCAGAGAGAAAGGAAAAGGGAAGAATAAAATCTGGAGCTCAAAATTATAATAGAGATATGAAATACTATAACCATTACTTTAAAAACTAACAGAAAGTCTAACGGTGTGCACTGGATTATTATGGTTTTTCTATGTTTCTATGTATAGATAATGTTAACTAGTTTCAGAGTTATCATGATCATATTTTAGGATTTGTATATATAAATATGTATATGGTAATGGCACTAAAATATGTCCTAATTGATGGCATTTCTGAAGAAGTCATCTGAATTGTTAAAAATAGCATCAGTATAAATCTGATAAAACACAAGAGGATATGAGACTTCTCAGAAAACATTTCATGCTGAACAACCCCAAATTCCCTGGGTACGTTGTAGCCATTGAAATACTATGCCCTTAACTCAAGAGCAGCATTAGGGGTGGGAGGTGGTGATAAAAACTAGAAGATAACCTGAAATAATATTCATGGGAGAGGTTTATATCAATCAGGTCATGTGGCTTTATATTAAACCAGAAAAAAAACGTACTAGACTCCCTAACATCCAATTAGAATTTCCCAGAAACTTCTTAGATCATTGCTTTTTCTCAGGGAAAAAGAATTTTCTATATTTTCCTGATACTGGAAATATAGTAATCATATATCCTAGATTATACAGGACCATATCTATTTTTTAAAGCCTTCTCCATAGCTAGATCATGTATCAAAATACCTGCCCCAAAACATAATTCTGAAAATAAAAATTGAACCCTAGAAATTTCAGAACCATTGTTTTATTCTGGTGTTTTAAATTTGTTTTAAGTTTTTTCTTTGAGGCAGCTCTCTCCTCTGGTAACATGTGGGATTGGCTGACTGAAATAAAACTTCACCTCCAGTCACTGGAAAACCAGAATTGATCCTGTAGCCTTACAGACCAATCCATCAACCGCTCAATGATCAGATTCTGTCTCTCTGAGATGAATAAAGAGACACAGAGGCCCTGATACAAAAGTTTGGGTACGTGAAATGAAAATTCATTTAGGGTCAGATTTACCCACGTGTACAATTGTGAGAAGCAGACAAAGCTGGTCTCTTCTCTTGGCTTGAAGAACAGAACAGACATACAAAAAAAAGTCCTTGTCCCGAAGGTCTCCAGGTTCTCAAAGGTTGTCTCCCACGGGGACTGGCTGAGGTTTGCTTCTTTATTCTTCAATATAGCTTTCTATTTAAGTCAGCCTAAAGGGGACCCTTATTACCAAAGCACATTGAGTAAAACACTAGTGTTTGAGCTATAAGTTGCTACTTACTAAGGAAAACACATTGTGCAATTGAGGCAGATTTCTGCGTCATTCCAATTAAAATATATTTTAAGGGGAGATACTCCATGGAAGATAAATTCTTTTTTTCCTTATCAATATTACTTTTCTTCCTTATCTACCATAACAAATACTTTGACAGAACTTTCCTTAAACATCGTTCCCTTAAAAAAATTGGAAAGATCATTCAAATTACCAACTATTTTAACAAATCAAAGAGTGCAAGAAATAGCCTAATTATATTCTCTTGTCCTAACTTTCAATAGACTAGCTACATGGCTACAGGCAGGTTACTTTCTCATAGCCATCAAGGGACTCAAGGCCCAGTTCCCTCAACTAAAAACAGAGGTTATTTTAGATGCCATCAAAGATTTCTTAAAGCATAAAAAATATTGTAGTTCTAAGTTCATAGGAAGTGGTGCCCAAGAAAAATTAAAAATAGCCACAATTAGGTTTTTTTAATTAACTTGCTCAGCTGTGAGCATTGTGATAAAAATGCAATGTAATTGTGATTAATGTTGTAATTGTTATGATAATTTTTATCATAATGAATCAGGAGGAGATATGCCACAGCTACAAAGGCAACAGTACAGTACAGACTGCTGCTAATATTAATGCTTTTCATTTATGTAGAGTTTTATAGCTTAAGAAAACATTTTGTATGCATTATCTCATTTGATCTCACACCTACTCTATGAAATATGCCTTGATAAAATATGCTCACAGAAATTTTAAGGTGGAATCATGGAAGCTCACAAAAAGATGATTTTCAACTTAGGGGGGATTAGTATAATTTATTAAGGCAGATAAAACTGTAATTCCCAACATTTTAAGCAGGTAGGTCAAAGATCACTTTAGAATCTGAAGAGATCCATGAATCTTTACCCAAAACATGTATATACCTACAACTATTGACACTTAAAGTCCATCTATGGAACCCCTAGGAGTTCATGAATCCTTCATTATTTACCTCTGATTCTAGGATAGAATGCTGCACATTTTGGGAACTCATCAATGAGAAAAGTAAAATAAATTTTTCTTTTAGGTCTATAAGTGTAGGTAAAAGAAGAAAGAATATTTAATATTTACTGAATATTAAATTCTTTACATTCTTATCCTATTTATCCTATTTAAATATCCTATTTATCCTATTTAAATAAATATAAATTTAAAAAATTAACTTTAAAAGAATTTAAAGTGAAGGGTCTCTGGTCCATAGAAAGGATGTATTCTTTCTACTACATGTTAACACATTGTTCAGGAAAAGAAAACAAAAATTTTTGTTTGACAGCCTTTGTGGTAGTTGGGCTTAAGAATTTAGATAAGCATCTTTGCATAACTCCATCCTTATAGTTCTAAACAAGAGGTGAGGAGAGATGATGCAGTGCATGAAGAAGTGCTGATGTTGTATCACATTTGAGAAATTTTATGTTGTGAAGGTACTTGAGGTAAATAGAGCAGACTAGAGATATAGCAAGACTAGATATAAGCACATCTTAAGCCAAACAGGAAAGAGGCTTTACCTGTGACACCAGAAGCAATGAAAAGAATGCCCATGAGAGTGAAGTGGGACTGCCACGGAGCATCAGGTGGAGTCATAGCTGTCACCTATCTTCAGGTGTACAAGCACTGCTTCAGGGCTGGAGCAGTCCCCACCACATTTGGATGGAACACTTTCTGGTTATCTTTGGAGAGACACCCTTACCATGGTCACACATTATCAAAGGTGTGATCCTTGGGCACAACCTTTCTATGCATTTATTGGGCCAATCCTCTAATTCCTTGCCCTGCTTTTAGTGACCCCAAAACATTGTCCTTAATACTTTTGGGGGGTTATCTATAAGAGCCTATTAGGGAAAAAGAAGCACTTTAGCTCTCTGGGCCCTTGTTTCCCTTCAGCTCATCTGCCCTATAGTAACTTCCAACACAAGGCTCTACCAGAACAATTCCTATGGGAGCTTCTCCTGGGAAGTTACTGCTGCCACCACTGGACAAAGAGATGGTCATTTCTCTAGAGATTAAGCTCCTAGAAATCTCAGGTCTACCCTTTTCTTTTTGTTTATAGGTAACATGCTTCTCTCACAATCTCCATGACAATGCCACATGATTCTCCAACTTGGACAAGTGTCAGAATCATCTGGAAAGTTTTTACATATATTTATTCCAGGACTCTATTCTTATGGCTTCGAATACAGCAAATCTGAGGAAAGATCCAGAAATCTACCTATTTATCCACACATCCATCTATCATTCCATCTGTCTCCCTCCCTAGGTAACTCTGGCAATCAGTTTGGAGTACCTCTGTACTACAGATCATACAGGAACAGGTACACAGTTCAGAGCTTTTATTTGGAATTACCCAGAAACAAATACTGAAAAAATAATTCAGAGGCTAGAATAGGTTATAAGACGTTTTTGTATGCATAATAATTTTTATTAGAGCAGCTTAGAATGAAAACTGCATGATTTTTGGAAAGATGTAAATACATAGCCTTGTTATTCAAGTTTGGCACCAGTTGCATCTGCCAAAAAGGCATTAGTTAACAGACCCACCTCTAGGCTTGAGCCTTCTTTTCCAAACCCCCTCTTGGTGTCATGGCATCCAGAGAGCAAGGCACTCTTCTCTTTGAAACTCTGATTTATCCCCTGAGCTTCATGTCTAAATTGTCCTTCTCAAAGTCACTTGAACTGTGATTCAATCAGATCTTCTCTGCTTTAATCACAATCTCAGTGAGCACATCCCAGATTTACCTCTATCTTAATTATCTTTTTCAATAATGAGCTTAACTTTATTCACATCCTTTTATAGCTCCCATTTACCTGGTAGGTGCTGCTGTAACAGATTCTCCTTTCAGTTACACTGCCTCAAGATCATGATTTCCTCTGGCACTCTCAGCGTTACTCCCATACATTTTTATTTTATCACATGAAACCCGTTAAACAGGGACAATCCAACTTGATTTGTAAGAAGGAGTAGTTTCTACAAGTCTGTAAAGTGCAAAGAAATGGCTGTGCTTCTTAATTTAAGAAGAGTTGTGGCGGTGTTAGTGTCTCCCCACAACTAGGACACCTGCCAGCCGCTGGTGGGGAACTCTGGTGCCCAAGGAGACGGGAGAAACCCCAAAGTGAACCTGCAGGATGTAGGGGGACTGAGGGGGGAGGAGAAGTGGAGGCCAGACAGGATCGGCACCCCTGAGGCCAGGGAGATCAGGAGAGGCAGGCGGGAAGGACTCTCTGGGAAGAGCCGGAGAGGAGCGGAGGGCGATTTCCCTGCCCACTAGGGCACGGGGAGCCTGCTGAGCTCCCAGGTCAATCCCCTGCCCTCCAAGGCCCCCCCTCCCCCCGGCCAGAAAATGGGCATAGAGGGAACCTACCTCAACATAATAAAGGTCATATATGACAAACCCACAGCAAGCATCATACTCAATGGTAAAAAACTGAAAGCATTTCCACTAAGATCAGGAACAAGACAAGGATGTCCACTCTTGCCACTCTTATTCAACACAGTTTTGGAAGTCCTAGTCACAGTAATCAGAGAAGAAAAAGAAATAAAAGGAATACAAATTGGAAAAGAAGAAGTAAAACTGTCACTGTTTGCTTAGGACATGAAACTATACATAGAAAATCCTAAAGATGCCACCAGGAAACTACTAGAACTAATCAATGAATTTGGTAAGGTTGCAGGATACAAAATTAATGCACAGAAATCTCTGGCATTCCTATACACCAACAATGAAAAAAATCAGAGAAATTAAGGAAACTCCTCCATTTACCATTGTAACAAAAAGAGAAAAATACCTAGGAATAAACCTGCCTAAGGAGGCAAAAGACTTGTACTCAGAAAACTGTAAGACACTGATGAAAGAAATCAAAGATGACATAAACAGATGGAGACACATACCATGTTCTTGGATTGGAAGAATCAATATTGTGAAAAAGACTACACTACCCAAAGCAATCTACATAGTCAATGGAATCCCTATCAAATTACCAATGGCATTCTTCACAGAATTAGAACAAAAAATCTTACAATTGATAGGGAAACACAAAAGACCCCAAATAGCCAAAGCGCTCTTGAGAAAGAAAAACAGAGTTTCAGGAATCAGGCTCTCCGACTTCAAGCTATACCACAAAGCTACAGTAATCAAAACAGTATGGTACTGGCACAAAAACAGAAATATAGATCAATGGTACAGGACAGAATGCCCAGAGATAAACCCATACACATATGGGCACCTAATTTACAAAAAAGGAGGCAAGAACATACATGGTGAAAAGACAGCCTCTTCAATAAGTGTTGCTGGGAAAACTGGACAGCTACATGTAAAAGAATGAAATTAGAACACTCCCTAACACCATACACAAAAACAAACTCCAAATAGATTAAAGACTTAAATGTAAGACCAGACACTATAAAACTCTTAGAGGAAAACATAGGAAAAACACTCTTTGACAAAAACCACAGCAAGATCTTTTTTGACCCACCTCCTAGAGTAATGGAAATAAAAACAAAAATAAACAAATGGGACTTAATTTAACTTAAAAGCTTTTGCACATCAAAGGAAGCCATAAACAAGACAAAAAGACAACCCTCAGAATGGGAGAAAATATTTGCAAATGAAACAACAGACAGAGGATTAATCTCCAAAATATACAAATAGCTCATGGAGCTCAATATCAAAAAAACAAATAATCCAGTTAAAAAATGGGTAGAAGACCTAAATAGACATTTCACCAACAAAGACATACAGATGGCCAAGAGGCACATGAAAATATGCTCAACATCACTAATTATTAGAGAAATCAAAACTACAATGAAGTATCACCTCACGCCAGTCAGAACAGCCATTATCAAAAAATCCAGAAACAATAAATGCTGGAAAGGGTATGGTGAAAAGGGAACCCTCCTGCACTGTTGGTGGGAATGTAAACTGATACAACCACTATGGAAAACAGTATGGAGGTTCCTTAAAAAACTAAAAATAGAACTACCATATGACCCAGCAATCTCACTCCTGGGCATATACCCTGAGAAAACCATAATTCAAAAAGAGACATGCACCCCAATGTTCACTGCAGCACTATTTACAATAGCCAGGACATGGAACCAACCTAAATGTCCATCTACAGATGAATGGATAAAGAAGATGTGGCACATATATACAATGGAATATTACTCAGGCATAAAAATAAATGAAACTGAGTTATTTGTAGTAAGGTGGATGGACCTAGAGTCTGTCATACAGAGTGAATGAAGTAAGTCAGAAAGAGAAAAACAAATACCCTATGCTAATGGATATATATGGCATCTAAAAAAAACACAAATGGTACTGATGAACCTAGTTGCAGGGCAGGAGTAAAGAGGCAGACATAGAGAATGGACTTGAGGACATGGGATGGGAGGGCAAAGCTGGGGTGAACTGAGAGTAGCATTGACATATATAAACTACCGAATGTAAAATAGTTGGCTGGTGGGAAGCAGCTGCATAGCACAGGGAGATCGCCTTGGTGGTTTGCGATGACCTAGAGGGGGTGGGATAGGGAGGATGGGAGGGAGGCTCAAGAGGGAGAGGATATAGGGACATGTGTATGCATATGGCTGATTCACTTTTTTGTGCAACAGAAACTAATAGAGTAAAGCAATTATACTCCAATAAAGATCTATTAAAAAAAAAAAGAACAGTTGTGTGGCTAACAGTGCTATGGGGCTTAGAAAACTCCAAATGGAAAACTAAAGAATGAACATTCTAGAACTTGCCATTTTAAGTTCTTGAGATGCTGGAGATAAGGCAAAAGGATAGAGGAAGTCAAAGAAGTAAAAGAATAAAAGGAAGAAAGTAAAATTATAAGGTCACTGACAGCATAGGAACTAAAAATAAAAAGAAATAAGAGCAGAATGCTAAAGATGCAGGCTGTGACTCCACATCTCAGTTAATTCAGTTTAGTTATCCCAGCTTATGTTGATAAGATTTTTGTCCATTCTGGATTCATATGGATTACCACATGGAGCCTCCTCATTTCCTTTGTGAGACTCAAATCTGCTATTTCCTGATCTTGCTAACACATTCACTTTAATTTTCCTTGCAATTTCCAGCGATTTCAACTTCAGTTTAATGCTAGCAATAATTGACTTCTGGTTAATTCTGAGCTTCATTTACAGGAAAGAGCTCAATATTGTGTGCTGTAGTTTCTGAGAGCCACCCTGACAGTGCTCAGAGGGAGCCAGACCTAGCATTTTCAAGACAGAAATCACGGGATTTATTGAACACAGTGAAGCAAACGTCACAAAATAGAAGCTAGAAGTCAGCTCAACTCTGTAGAGTTTGAGGCAAACTCTACAGGAGCAGCGTTTCTGACTCAAAAAAAAAATCCCAAAGAGAATCTCTTACGTTTTTGTTTATTAAATAATCATAATTCAGGCAGAAGAAGGTGTATTTTACAGTGATTCAGAACAGTGTGTAGACTATCTTCTCAGAGTTTGTGTGAAAAATAACCTTTCATATTAAAACAGCAAAATAAACATTCTGTATTATAACATTCTAAATAATTGTGTTATTCAGTGTGTTTCCAAATACCTTCCATTGTTTTATCTTCAGAGCAGGAGGTAGATAGATTTGATCCACTGTGTTTTATAGTGAGAAGCCAATATTTAGAATAATGAAAGGTTTGCCACAAATCATTCAGTAGGGCATTGGTGGAGACGAGATCAGAAATCAGGTCGCATTCTGAGGCCTTGGATAGTGTCATTATCTACTCTGTTATCCCTAATTAATTTATAGCAATGTTTAAGATGTATTCTTAGATAAAAGTGTCCCAGGAAAAAGGATAAAGGCATGCAAGCAGTATATAATATATATATATAAAATACATGATATATGATATGATATCTCATATGACATATGAGAACTTATTAAATTTGACAGATAATCAAGTCATGCTAAGAATACAATGGTAGCCCGAAATCTGTAATCCTGTGCTATGTTTTTGTTTCCTTGTCTGTAAAATGTAGATAATACTAGTATTTACGAAACAGAATCACTGTGCAGATTAAAAGGGTTAATTCACATAAAACAGCATATGCAATGGCATTTTACTTATAAATGATATTGGTATAGTCATAAGATATGAGAGACAATATATTAATTCACATTTAACTTTAAAAATTTTTAAACATGAAATGCTCCAAACACACACAAAAGCACAGAAAATAATATAATGGATATCTATATGTTGAAAATTCAGACATCAAATGTTAACATTTGGCTATATTTCTTCCAAATCACTCCTTTTCAATAATAAAACATTATAGATACAGCTATGACTACACTCTCTATTCCTTCTCCCTCTTTCCCCAGAGGTAACCACTACTCTGATGTTGGTGTGGATCAGTTTCAAGTATTTATCTTTTTATATGTATCATTTATATATTTTTAAATTTACATATACATCATCACACTGTGAAATATCCTTTTATCACTCAACCTAATGATGTTTATATATATATAAAATATAAATATATATTTTGCTACATGAATCTCTGGTTGATTCCTTTTAATTAGTAAGTAGCATTCTACTTTATCAATTAAAAATAAACTTATTGGGGCTTCCCTGGTGGCGCAGTGGTTGAGAGTCCACCTGCCGATGCAGGGGACACGGGTTCGTGCCCCGGTCCGGGAGGATCCCACATGCCGCGGAGCGGCTGGGCCTGTGAGCCATGGCCACTGAGCCTGCGCATCTGGAGCCTGTGCTCTGCAACGGGAGAGGCCACAACAGTGAGAGGCCCGCGTACCACAAAAAACTAAACTTATTAATTCCCCTATTAAGAGATGATTAGGTAGGTTGTTTTCATTTTTCTTCTATTACAATGATACTACAATGATCTATCTGCACATTTGGGAGAATTTTTCTGAGTAGGTATCTAGATAGCCACTACTCTAGATATCAAGTCGATTCCAAGGGCATCTTTGGCTCTCTAGGTTCCGACAAATTGCTTTCCAAAGTTTTGGTAATAATTCACACTCCTACCAGCAAGACTATCTTCCTGAACCCTTACCATATTATCAGACTCAAATTTTGCCAACTGAAAGTATCTGAAATGGTATACAATTGCTTTTAATTTACATTGCTCTGATTACTAGAGGGAGAAAGCATCTTTCAAAACCTCTCTCAAGAACCTCAACAATAGCATTTATAAACAGAAAAATAATCCGTAATCACTTACACTGACTTTGTTGTGTTTGTATTACAGCACCCATTCTTATGATTCTTATGCACTTACTCTGCTCTTCTTAAAATAATCGGCAACCACAGAGAAAAACAAAATCATACAATAAGAATAACTTGGAATAATGTGATATATTTCTCTCAAAACTGAGATGAATGAGTAAACTCCCACATGCCTAACTGGGATAAAATGACCCTTTGAATATTTAAGTGAGTTATGACTCTGAAAAATTCAATTAATGAGCAACAACTAAAACACAGTAAAAGGCCAGCATGGACAAAGTCTATCAGCTGCTTCTGAGACAGGAAGACTAACATGACTATGAAATAGCTTCTTATTTTTAATTAAAGTACCATCAATCATATAAGATTTTACTGTGGGGCATCTTTCTAGAACAAATCATCCACTGTGTCTCATGAAAAATTGAAAATGAATAATCTTAATTTCTCCATTCACTTTAATTACATTTGATATTAATTGCCATAGACTTTGTGGATACCTTGGGTGGGATGTTTCAAACAAGCACAATTACTATGACAGCTCTGCATTTTATGACATTTTCTATTTTTCCCTGATTTATATGCTTTTAGGTTATCCATTAACATGCTTTGTTGCATTCCATATAAAGTGAAATGGGATCAATACACATCTTAAACTCATTATGCTAATATTACAAATGCAAATTGCCTGCTACCTACAGAGTAGTTAAATATCATCCTGCAGTCTCCTGTTACTTATAAACAATTGAGAAATAACATCTGTAATTTTAAATATGTTTTCTTTGTCTACTCAACCTTGTACTGCTCCCAAATATATGCCATAGCTTGGAGGAAGACTTGCAAGGTCAAACAGACTACCATCCCAGAGCTTGTCAGATTATTGAGTTAAAAATAAAAGTGCAGAGTCACTTGTTTTCAAGTTGAAATACTAGGAAATTATGAATCACTTTATTGTACATCTAGCATTTCCATCTCTCTGTTGAAGTGTCAACACAAACACTTTGCTGTCCAGAGGTCACACTTTCAGGGAGGTGACTTTCAGTCTTTGGTGCCTCTCATGACAAAGCAGCAAGCACTGACTATCCCTGTGATCTCAAAGCCATGTTTTGTGAAGCTTTGCCTACAAGCAGCATCACAGAATGGTACTAATCAGGAAATGAATACCCAATTTGGCCCCAGTATATGACAACATTTCCAGGACAAAAAAAAGCATAATTACAGGACCAATTCCTGCTTGCAAATGTCATGGGAGAAGTTTGATCAATTAGTATGAAGGACATATTCAATTCTTAATCATCAGAAAATGTTTGACTCCTTTGACTCTCTTGGATCTCACCCTTTCCAAAGACTAGACTCAGGGTTCAATTATGATTTCTCTTCTCCTCTGTAGACTTGGGACTTATTAGGTTTCTCAGTGAATGAAAAGTAACAGGTTCTTTTTAAAAATCTCTACTCCCTTTTTTTCTTCTGTACACATACACCACTTGTCTATTTGTACACACTCCTTCCTGGATCTCATCTCCTGACTGTTTGTGAACTTTACAGACCAGCAATTAGCTAATTTGATAAGCTCATCCATGACTCTGTTCCAATGGAAAGAGAACAAAGAAGTAAAGATACTTACTGATGGCTACATTTAAAGGTTTCTTTCTGTATTTCTTTCCTGTTGTCCAAGTAGTTAACTTTAATTGGAAATTTCAAGCCAGGAGGAAGACAAAGACAGTGAAAGAGTGGTTTAGAAATATAAGAGGAGATGGTATTTTGGGGTAGGTTAAGCCTTAAATACAATGTGTGAGATCCCTTTCATGTCTTTGACTGCAGTATATGTAAGGGTGGTCCCACGTATAATGATAATTCAAACTGAATTATCCATTTATTTCATCATGATGAAATTTTATAATTAAATTTACATGGTGAAATAGTAATGAGGACATTGTATTGGTTTCCCAAGGATTCCCTGACAAAACACCACAGACTGGGTGACTTAAACAATAGAAATTAATTTTCTCACAATTCTGGAATTCCAAGATCAAGGTTTCAGCAGGTTTGGTTTCTCTTGAGGCCTCTCTCCTTGGCTTACATATGGCTACCTTTTCAGTGTCCTTACATGGCCTTCCCTCTATGTTTGCATGCCTGCTGTCTCTTCATGTGTCCAAATTTCCTCTTTTAAAAGGACACCAGTCAGATTGGATTAGGGCCCACCCTAAAGGCCTGATTTTAACTTAATCACTTCTTTAAAGATCCTATCTCCAAATACAAGCAGATTCGGAGGTACTGGGCATTAGGGCTTCAACATTCAAAATTGGGAGGATACAATTCAGCCCATAAGAGACCTGAAAATAATTATGCTCCATTTTTAATGCTTAAAGTTTGAAGTGCTTTAAGAGGCATTTTGACAAAATGAAGTGTATGTATAGCATCATAAGACAGTTCTGAATCTACTCACTCTTGCCTTCAGAAAACAGTTACGCCAGTCGGTCATGACAAACGCTTGGCGCCAGTAATGTCACTTCCCTGTCTCATCAACCCGACTGTTGTTAGTAACTAATTAAAGCGTTCCAAGCCCAGACATAGTTTCTGAGTCTTTTCACCATATTTCTAGGCTATTGTTAATAATCAGTAAGAGTTGGTACATAAAAAGAAACTTATTTGCCCTATCCAATTCATACTTTAAACTGCATGACATAAAATTAAAAAAAAATAATATAGATGAATTTTAGTTAATAGCTTGGTTTTCCCCTTCATACCTAGACACCATTCTATTAACAGAACCTATGATAGGAATTGCTCAGTTTTTCAAAGATGGCATTATAGACATTTCATGTAGAACTATTATTCTTCATTGTGCTAGACTTTCCTCTGCATTATCTTCTACTAAACGTATGCAATGTCCCCAGTCATTGTTAACAACCCAAATATCCCCTCACATTTCCAAATATCTCCTGAGATAAATTCTGCTACCAGTTTTAAAACACAGACCTGAAGCAGCCACACGTTTGTAGAATAACATCGTCTAAAATTCTTTAATATTTTTCAGTGATAGTGCTTCTCACACCTGCTGTGCTTATTTACAGAGTCTTGTAGGTGCACCTGTTAAATATCATCTTGTTGATTCCCCTGTATATATTATAATTTGAAGGAGTTTACACTTTGACCTTGTATTTTTATTTCCAAGAATTTAAAGGTACTTATAGGCAAGTACCTAGAGATGAATACACATGGATGTTTATAAAAACATTTTTTATAATGACAATAAATGTCAAGCTACTATATATTAGTAGAAGGAGATTGCCTAGTGGAGTATTATATAGCCATCATCAAGATCAATGAGATATAAATGTATTAACATGGAAAGATGACAATAAGAAAATAATAAAAAAAATTGTTACAATATGATCTCATTTTACAAAGTTTGTGTGTATGTAAATACACATAAAAATTATTAGTATATATCAAGTTTTATAATTGATGGTTTCAAGGTACAGAATAAATTAATATATATGTTAAATTAATATTTGTGTTTATATGTATGACAACTTGCATATAACTTTTTCATATGGCTCTAATGTTTTACAATAATATATATTGCTTTTATAGTTATAAAAATTTTTTTTCAAAATTACCACATTTAATCCATAATTCCACCCTAAGATCTGTGGATTCTGTTTCAATCATTTGATGTAACGATAGTCTATATTATTTCTAAATCTGAAAAAGAAAGTCTCCAAATCTTTACTTAAATTTTAGATAAAAAGACTCAACTACACAGGACTAAGGACAGAGCTTAATCTAAGCACTAGAAACATTCATTTATTAGTCAATACCCTCTCGGTAAAGGTAATCAACCATGTAGCCCACAAGGGTATCAGAAGAAATATAGTGTCTGAAATTCCTGAAATGGTATATCAATTGCATTGTTTTTATTTATTCAGAGTACTAGTTAGGAAATGTTAAAGAAGAAGAAGGAGGAGGAGGAGGAGACTGTGGGAAGGAAGGAAGGAAGGGAAAAAGAAAGAAACCAAGAAACAGAAAAAGAAACAAAGAAGGAAATTTAATAATTTGATTTGATTTTTTTTTTAATCCATGCATGCTAATCCCTAATAACACCTTCAATGAACTGTTTAAGAATCTTTTTTTTAACCCCATAATATGTCTTTCAACTACATCATGCTCTTCTTTGCCTTCAGATCTTGGCCTATGTCATCTTTTCCTTCTGGAACATTCTCTTAGTGTCCCTCCCCCAATTTGTCCTGCCCACTCCCCCCCTCCCACACACACAGGTCTTCACCTCTTAATCTCTTAGTGAGTCTTCTGATAAGAGAGTAAAATCTTCCTCCCACTTCAGGTTCTTTTGAATTCCATTTTGTATTACTTGTATTAATTGCCTATTTACTTGTCTGTAATCCCCATTGGATTACAAACTCTTTAAAGTAATGAAGTTTCCTGTTTATTTCTGTACCCCAACACCTAATACCATGTCTGGTACATCTGAGTTCAATAAATGATTACTCAATAACTGAATCAAAGAATCAATTAATCAGTCAATGTATTACTCACAGTAGACATCAAAGTCACTAGCAGTCTGGGGTTCATGGAACCTTCCCACTTCCCCTTTTTGTATTCTGAAATTACATCTGCTTGTTTGCAACCTTCTGGGAATCTGTTCATCCTCTAAAAGCCCTTCTAATTCCAAGTTGAACCTGCAGGATTGAATTTATTTAAGGGACCCAAAGGCTCTTTTATTTTTTCTGGCCTCAGTTCCCTTTTACCAATGTTTCTTCACATGCTTTTTATTCTGTAGAAAATCCAACTTGGAATTCATGTTTAATCAATGAAAATCATGAAAGTCAGTGATGTAATGTAAACTCCTACAAAATAAATCCTTGATTTTAATTTTTTTAAAGCAAAGTGATTTTTTCAGGATTAATAAACACAAAATGTTTGAGTATTTACATTTTGAAAAACAAAAGAAATTTGGCAGAGAAATCTATGAAGTAACCCCTGGTAAATGTTGACCAGAAATAATTAAATGATAATAGTAATAATCAGAATCATGAAAGTAACCAAGTCTGGCATCTCTTCTCACATGTAAATGCTCTCAACTGTAAAACTCATTACAGACTGTGAAATTACAATTGTTTCGTAGCAGGAGTGATCATTAATAGTGCTTTTGACCAGTTCCCAATTTAAATAGAATTTTATTATTTTTTTATTGAAGTACAGTTGATTTACAATGTTGTGCCAGTCTCTGCTGTCCAGCAAAGTGACTCAGTTTTACACATATATACACTCATTTTTAATATTCTTTTCCATTATGGTTTATCCCAGGAGATTGGGTAGAGTTGCCTGCACTATACAGTAGGACCTTGTTGTTTATCCATTCTAAATGTAATAGTTTGCATCTACCAACCCCAAATTCCCACTCCATCCCTTTCCCTCACCCCCTCCCCTTGGCAATCACAAGTCTGATCTCCATGAGTCTGTTTCTGTTTTGTAAATAAGTTCATTTTATTTTTATTTTTAGAAAATTTTTATTGGAGTACAGTTGCTTTACAATGTTGTGTTAGTTTCTACTGTATAGCAAAGTGAATCACCTATATGTATACATAATCCCCTCTTTTTTGGATTTCCTTCCCATTTAGGTCACCACAGAGCACTGAGTAGAGTTCCCTGTGCTATACAGTAGGTTCTCATTAGTTATCTATTTTGTACATAGTATCAATAATGTATATATGTCAATCCCAATCTCCCAATTCATCCCACCACCACCCCTTGCCCCTTTGGTATCCATGCGTTTGTTCTCTACATCTGAGTCTCTATTTCTAATTTGTAAATAAGATCGTCGATAAACATCTGCCTCTGATTCATGATATTGGAGAAAAACAGACACACAAACTGCAGTTTTATTATGCACATTTTTCTGGCTCACAAACACTAAAATTTTTTCAAATAATTTATTTAATATGTTGACATTGTCTAATAAGTATCAACTGTTTTATTGCCCAGAGGTTATAAAAAGGGCTTATTGGGCATTAGCTCCATTTGCCTTCACAATTCCAAAGACTTTTTTCCAAAGGAGATAATCCACATAGAGAGACGTCAGAAAGGAGGATGCAATGCAGAGGTGAATTAAATAAGAGGTTATACTAATGACTTTTTGAAAAAAAATAGCAAAAGCAAAAGGGAAAAAAGTTGACAAAAATGTTAGAAGCAGTCTTTTAATATAGACAAAAATAATTCATTTCCAAAGGCATGTTGTTTACCACTCTGCCGAGTGGGAAGATGAAATACTTAAATTCTGGTCCATAAATCATGGTACATATATCTCTGTAATTTGAATATATAGTCCAGTTAGTTCTGAAACACAAATGTGTAAAATTCCCTCAGGACAGACCTGAAGAGTGAATACTGTCTTCTGTAGAATTCCTGAGAGCTTTCTGGGAACTGGAGAGCTGTAAGTCTCACTTTCACTTCTATGCTAGCAAGCTGGTAGGGTCCATGACAAAGAGAAGCTTCTCAAAGCAACCAAAGAAATATGAGTTTAATAGAGTCACAATGGGATGATTTGTTTAGTCCTTTGAGAGATTTTTTAAATAAAAGAATAATTAGCTGGGGTCATGGATGACTATTAATTTTCTACCTTAAACTTCCCTCTAGTTTCCTAACTTCTCACAGTTTGCATGTATTATGCTTGCAATTGTAATCAAAATTAAATGTTTTGTTGTGGTTGTTGAGGATGAGGTGGCGCAGCCTGGCTGGAGTGCAAAATAATAAACGTAGATTATTGAAGAGGTTTGGACTAAATCACACTAGAGATTGTTTTAAAATAGAGTCACAAGGAGATTGGGAAAAGAAAATGTCATTTGGTCAGAACAGAAGTGGCTTTTAAGAAGCAAATTACTGGTAAGAATAATTGATTATTTCTATCTATGGCAAAGGGTAAAGAGTGGGGTTCTTCACGGATAATTCTGGGATCATTTTTACTTAACATCTTATAAATGACCTGAAGCAGGAGGAGTGCAGAGTGAAATTTCACAGTTTGGGAGCACACAGCTCTTACAGAGTATAAAGTGACAAGTGAATGAAGATAACAGTAGTTTCTCAGAATCTGTGCAAGTAGATAGAAGCACAGCAGATAGAGCCCTTTGAAGGCAGAGACTACATTCATCTATGTATCTCCAGCCCCAATCACAGGGTATGGACCCCAATATTCTTGTGTGAAAAAAAGAAAAGTTTGTAAGATGAACAATTTAAAAATTAAGAAGTCAAGAACAGTAAATCTAAGACACAGGTACAAACTAAAGAGCAGTCAGCTGTTATTCACAACCCTGCAAAGGGATGTGGGAATGGATGGAAGACTTTGGCTCAGTATGCCCGGGGGACCAAGAAAGGCATCAAAATTAATTCGTTGGATTCAGCAAACATTAAGTACATAAAAAGACCCAGGCACAGATAGACCTGAAGTGAAAAGAGGCAAAGAGGACTGGATTAACTCATTCCACTCCCACTTGTGCATAATTAAACTCATTATGACTCTAATTTTAGTTAGCTATTGGTGCTTAGTGGATACTATGATAAATCCCTATACCTGTAGTAAAGTAACTTTAGCCAAGACGATGACCTAAATATGTGTTGCTACAGAGACTTTAGAACAAGAGATGAAGTTGAAAGACTTTCCAAGAATAAAGCCCTGGAGGATTTGAGTGGTGCCACCAGAAAGGACAGCTGGGGAGATGGCTACCACTTCTCCCTCAGTAAGCATTTAGCTTGTATTTATTAAGTCTCTATCATGTGCCCAGTATTGAAGATATGAAAGTAGAAGCAATAAAGGATTACCAAAAATTCATCTAATTAAAAAATGCACCAGAACTTTCTGTACAACAAGCATATTTAATCCAATCCAAATTAGTCACCTGTGATGGAGAGGGAAAGGATAAAAGGAAAGAAAGAGATTCCAAGAAGAAGAGGAACTGTAAAATATCTAATGCTTCTAATGAATAAAATATTTTTACAATTCCCTTTGGAAACTGGCTTCTGAGGTGGTGGGCATTGTATTGAGCATTATCCATTATGGCAGGCTCTCTTCACTTGAAGAGACATTTATTATTTAAAATTTTAATGGAAAATTTCATATATATACAAAAGAAGAGTAAAGGCATGATAAATCACCATGTACCTATCAGTCAGCTGCAACAATTATAAACCCATAGCCAATCATGCTTCATATGCCCTTGACCCATTTCTTCAACCTCAGATTATTTTGAACCCAATTCCAGGCATCATGTCATTTCATTTCTAATTTTTACAGTTTTTTGAATCACTAAAGGATAAGGACTCTTAAAAATGTAAACCACAATACCATTTTAAAAAAATAATGCCATTTGCAGCAACACGGATTGATCTAGACATTGTCATACTGAGTGAAGTAAGTCAGACACAGAAAAACAAATATATGGTATCACTTATATGTAGAATCTAAAAAAAGGGGTACAAATGAACTTATTTACAAAACAGAAGTAGAGTTATAGATGTAGAAAACAAACTTATGGTTATTGGGGGTAAGTGGGGGGAGGGATAAATTGGGAAATTGGGATTGACATATACACACTGCTATATATAAAACAGATAATGAATAAGAACCTGCTGTATAGCACAGGGAACTCTACTCAGTACTCTGTAATGGCCTATATGGGAAAAGAATCTAAAAAAAAAAGAGTGGATGTATGTATATGTATAACCGATTCATTTTGTTGTATACTTGAAACTAACACAACATTGTAAATCGAGTGTATTCCAATAAAAATTTAAAAATAAAAAAAATAAATTAAATTAAAATTAAAATAAACAATACCATTTTAATAACCATTTAATAATGGTATAATAATTCCTTAATATCATTAACTATTTAATCAGTGTTCAAATTGCCTATATTTCTCATTTTTTATAATTTGCTTAGTTAGATCAAGATTCCAAAAGATTTATGCATTGGAAATAGTTATGTTTAAGATTTTTAAAATTTCTTTGATTTATAGATTCTATCACCATCACCTTTTATTTTTTCATTGCAAATTATTTTTGGAATAATTCAAATTTTTTGTCCTGAGTCTTTTTCAGGCTGGATGTTGTGGACTGTATTCCCATGGCAACATTTAACACACATTTCTGTCCCCTTGATTTCCTGTAAATTGATAATTAGTTTTACAGATTTCAGCAGATTCGGATTCAACTTTCAGAAAGACTAGTATTTGAGGATATATTTATTTTAAAGAAATATCTAAAGGTTTTTCAGAGTCCAATGTAATGAGAAAGATGGGGTGTTCACTTAAATAATACTATTTTAAGGGTGTATCTTAGAAGAAATGTGATTCAAAGATAAAAAGATTTGGGACTTCCCTGGTGGCGCAGTGGTTGAGAGTCTGCTTGCTGATGTAGGGGACGTGGGCTCGTGCCCCGGTCTGGGAAGATCCCACATGCCGCAGAGTGGCTGGCCCCGTGAGCCATGGCCACTGAGCCTGCACGTCCGGAGCCCATGCTCCGCAACAGGAGAGGCCACAGCAGTGAGAGGCCCGTGTACCAAAAAAAAAAAAAAAAAGATTTATTTATTCATTTTACTCAAAATGGCTCTACATGCAATTCCAAGAATGGTTGCAAAGACTTTTTTTTTTTTTTTTTTTTTTTTTTTTTTTTTGCGGTATGCGGGCCTCTCACTGTTGTGGCCTCCCCCGTCGCGGAGCACAGGCTCCGGACGCGCAGGCTCCGGACGCGCAGGCTCAGCGGCCATGGCTCATGGGCCCAGCCGCTCCGCGGCATATGGGATCCTCCCAGACCGGGGCACGAACCCGTATCCCCTGCATCGGCAGGCGGACTCTCAACCACTTGCGCCACCAGGGAGGCCCTCAAAGACTTTTTTTTTTAAAGCAATAGCAATGACATTGAAATCGATAGGAAATTGTCCCAAGGTGATGTTAACTTTTTGTGAAGTATGAAATGCCTGTATGTTTGAAAAATTAGCTCTTGTTGCTTTTGCTTTAATATATTTTATAACTATGCCTCTCAAGAACTTAAAGCCTTTTTGGGAACACACAGTAAATACAATTAAACAATTAAAGAATACAAACTAATGCATGAGAAGTTACTATGAAATGTGTTTCAAAGAGAGAATTCTCACCAAAAAGAAGAGAGCATTTTCTATATTTGGGAAATACAACATACTATAAAAATCTTGATAATTAAGCCAAGTTGGAAAAGGTATAGTCAATGGCAGGAAGAGATGCTTAAAGATAGAGTCATTGGATGACAGAAAAAGAATGGTAGAAAGGAAAAAAACCATTAAAACTATTTGATTTTCATAAAAGCAAAAATAAACAAATGGGGCCTAGTCAAACTTATAAGCTTTTGCACAGCTAAGGAAACCATAAGCAAGATGAAAAGACAACCTATGGACTGGGAGAAAATATTTGCAAATGATAAAACTGACAAGGGATTAATTTCCTAAATACACAAATAGCTCATACAACTCAATAACAAAAAACAATCCAATCCAAAAATGGTCAGAAGACCTAAATAGACATTTCTCCAAAGAAGACATACAGATGTCCAAGAGGCACATGAAAGGATGCTCAACCTCGCTAATTATTAGAGAAATGCAAATCAAAACTACAATAAGATGCCACCTCACACTGGTCAGGATGGCTGTCATTAAAAAGTCAGCAAATAACAAATGCTGAAGAGGGTGTGGAGAAAAGGGAACCCTCCTACACTGTTGGTGGGAATGTAAATTGGTGCAGCCACTATGGAAAAGTATGGAGGGTCTTTAAAAAATTAAAAATACAGTTGCCATATGATCCAGCAATCCAGCTCCTGGGCATATATCCAGAGAAAACTATAATTCTAAAAGATACATGCACCCCAATGTTCATAGCAGTACTATTTACAATAGCTAAGAAACAGAAGCAACATATACGTCCATCGACAGATGAATGGATAAAGAAAATGTGGTATATATACACAATGGAATACTACTCAGCCATAAAAGAGAATGAAATAATGCCATTTGCAGCAACATGGATGGACCTAGAGATTATCACACTAAGTGAAGTAAGTCAGAAAGAGAAAGACAAATTCCATATGACATCACTTATATATGGAATCTAAAATGTGACACAAATGAACTTATTTACCAAACAGGAACAGAATCACAGACACAGAAAACAAACTTATGGTTACCAAAGGGATAAATTAGAAGTTTGGTGTTAGCAGATACAAACTAGTATACATAAAATAGATAAACAACAAGGTCCTACTTTAGCACAGGGAACTGAATTCAATATCCTGTGATAAACCATAATGGGAAAGAATATGAAAAAAAATATATATATATATATATCTGAATCACTTTGCTGTACACCAGAAACTAATACAACATTGCAAATCAACTATACTTCAGTAACTAAAAGAAGAAAAAAACTATTTGATTTCCCAAAATTCGATGAATATACAAATGTTTACACAAGTTACACCTGTGCTTAATTTTAGATTTCTATAGGACAGACTTCAGACAGGTGCAATCCTGTTTTGTTGAATGCAGCAAAATTAGTGGTAAATATGATTGTATTGTCTATGAATAAACAAAGTCGTTGTGATTTTAATAACCCATGAGGATAAGTTAGGAAGTAGTAGGTTAGAAAACATCATTGTATGTTGATAGAGTCACTTACATTAACAGAATCAGAGTGTGCAAATGTGTTCATAGGAAGTTATCAGTAGATTAAGTTTATCAAAAAAAATTCAACAGAACTTCTCATCCAAGGACATTTCTCTATTGAGATTTTTTATTTAGGAATTCTCACATAACACATTCTGAGAATAACAAATATGCCTTAATGAGACACGCTGATCAGTGAAATCCAAAATATACTGTATGGCAAAATATCATGCGATTCTACAGTGAGACTCACTGTGGTGAGATGTGATCCAGTGATAGTATAATGTAACTTGAAAATTGCCTAATGACAGTTTTGTGTGGGCAAAATACAAAGCATGTTTGTGCCACCCCATCTCCTTTGCTCATCATGGATCTTATGAGAAAAGCCTGGATTTTGCCCACAGGAGATAACCTTACAATGTATTGTGGAGAAAGAAGAGCTCCCAGTATCAACCTACAGTAATCATAGCATTTAAAAAAATATGTGCCTGAGGCTTCCCTGGTGGCGCAGTGGTTGAGAGTCCACCTGCCAATGCAGGAGACACGGGTTCGTGCCCCGGTCCGGGAGGATCCCACATGCCACGGAGCGGCTGGGCCCGTGAGCCATGGCTGCTGAGCCTGTGCGTCCGGAGCCTGTGCTCCACAACAGGAGAAGCCACAACAGTGAGAGGCCCACGTACCACACACACACACACAAAATATATATATATATATATATATATATATATATATATATATATATATATATATGTGCCTGTACTTGTGCGTGTATGCTTGTATATTTATTTGAGATGAAACTGTGACTAATAAATTTTATGCCCCTTGGGAATTTACCTAAATGTTCTCTCTGGTATTTCACATGGCAAAAGATAGCAGATGTTTAATTTATCCTCCTGACATTTGTTCAAACATATTTCCAGTGATCAAGACAATGTATTCTAACTAATGCATCTTACTTGATCTATCAGCAGCATTTGACACATAATCATTCCCCATTTATTGAAATTCTTCTCTCCTGGCTTCCACCATCCTTCTCATTTCCCTTCTACCTCCCCGGTTGCTCCTTTTGCATTCTCCTTTTCCTGGCTTCTCATCTTTCTGATCTCAAAATATCAGTGTATCTTTTCTTTATCTACACTCAGACCCTTGGTGATCTTATTCAGTCTAGTAACTTTAAATGCCATTCCTATGCCAAAGACTCTCAAATTTAGTCTTCCAGCATAGACTTTCCCAAAAAACGGCAGTCTCACATTTCCAACTGCCTCTTCAGCACCTGTGCTTGGCTATCAAATGGGCATCTCAAATGCAACATGTCACAAACTGTATTCCTGGTTTCCAGCCTCCTCCTGTTCCCCTTGTAGTCACCTCTATCTATTAAATGTGATGCCATCTTTCCAGTTGCTCAAACAGGAACATGAGAGTCAGCTTTGGCTCTTCTTTTCCTCTCAAACTCCAAATCCAGTCTCTCAGCAAATCCTGTTGGTTCTAGTTTCAAAATATGTTTAGAACTATTTCTCTCCATTTCCTGGGCCCTGGTTTATAACCACCCAGTTCCAAACCATTGTCGTACCTCGCCTGGATTATTTCAGGAGCCTTCTAACTGGTCTCCCTGCTTCAAACTTTGGCCACCACCCCTCCCACTCCGTTTCTGTCTGTCCTAAACCCAGGGGCCAGAGAGACCCTTTTGAACCTAAGTCATGGCATGAAACTCTTTTGCTCAAACCACTTTTGATCTTACCCAGAGTAAAATCACCCTGGAAGAGTGAAAAAAAGAGATAAGGTCATAGAGGAAATGGAGTTGGGAGCAGATCATAGGGAGTCTGAAGTCCTTTGTGAGAGCTTAGGATTTTACTGTGAGAGCAGGGGAAGCTTTGCAGTTTTTTAAATAGGTGATTCTATCAGATGGTGATAGCTACTGTAAGAAAATATAAAGCAGGGAAATGGGGAAAAGGTAGTGCTAGTGCGAGAGGCTAGTTGTAATAATACACAGGGTGGGTTAGAAAAGATGCTAAAACCCATGTGGAAGCAAGCTCTATGAAGACCTGGGGGATTGTTCCAAGCAGAAAAAAACAGCAAGTGTAAAGGCCCTGATTCATGAGCATGGCTTACTTATTCAAATAAATTTCAAGGACAAGGGTTTTTTTTTTTTCTATTTTTTTTATTAGTTTCTGCTTTATAACAAAGTGAATCAGTCATACATATACATCTGTTCCCACATCCCTTCCCTCATGCATCTCCCTCCCTCCCACCCCTCCAGGCGGTCACAAAGCACCGAGCTGATCTCCCTGTGCTCTGCGGCTGCTTCCCACTATCTATCTACCCTACGTTTGGTAGTGTATATATGTCCATGCCTCTCTTTCGCTTTATCACAGCTTACCCTTCCCCCTCCCCATATCCTCAAGTCCATTCTCAAGTAGGTCTGTGTCTTCATTCCCGTTTTACCCCTAGGTTCTTCATGACATTTTTTTTCTTATATTCCATATATATGTGTTAGCATACGGTATTTGTCTTTCTCTTTCTGACTTACTTCACTCTGTATGACAGACTCTAGGTCTATCCACCTCATTACAAATAGCTCAGTTTCGTTTCTTTTTATGGCTGAGTAATATTCCATTGTATATATGTGCCACATCTTCTTTATCCATTCATCTGATGATGGAAACTTAGGTTGTTTCCAGCTCCGGGCTATTGTGAATAGAGCTGCAATGAACATTTTGGTACATGTCTCTTTTTGAATTATGGTTTTCTCAGGGTATATGCCTAGTAGTGGGATTGCTGGGTCATATGGTAGTTCTATTTTTAGTTTTTTAAGGAACCTCCATACTGTTCTCCATAGTGGCTGTACCAATTCACATTCCCACCAGCAGTGCAAGAGTGTTCCCTTTTCTCTACACCCTCTCCAGCATTTATTGTTTCTAGATTTCTTGATGATGGCCATTCTGACTGGTGTGAGATGATATCTCATTGTAGTTTTGATTTGCATTTCTCTAATGATTAATGATGTTGAGCATTCTTTCATGTGTTTGTTGGCAGTCTGTATATCTTCTTTGGAGAAATGCCTATTTAAGTCTTCTGCCCATTTTTGGATTGGGTTGTTTGTTTTTTTTGCTATTGAGCTGCATGAGCTGTTTATAAATTTTTGGAGATTAATCCTTTGTCAGTTGCTTCATTTGCAAATATTTTTTCCCATTCTGAGGGTTGTCTTTTGGTCTTCTTTATGGTTTCCTTTGCTGTGCAAAAGCTTTGAAGTTTCATTAGGTCCCATTTGTTTATCTTTGTTTTTATTTCCATTTCTCTAGGAGGTGGGTCCAAAAGGATCTTGCTGTGATTTATGTCATAGAGTGTTCTACCTATGTTTTCCTCTAAGAGTTTGATAGTGTCTGGCCTTACATTTAGGTCTTTAATCCATTTTGAGCTTATTTTTGTGTATGGTGTTAGGGAGTGATCTAATCTCATACTTTTACATGTCCCTGTCCAGTTTTCCCAGCACCACTTATTGAAGAGACTGTCCTTTCTCCACTGTACATTCCTGCCTCCTTTATCAAAGATAAGGTGACCATATGTCCGTGGGTTTATCTCTGGGCTTTCCATCCTGTTCCATTGATCTATCTTTCTGTTTTTGTGCCAGTACCATACTGTCTTGATTACTGTAGCTTTGTAGTATAGTCTGAAGTCAGGGAGCCTGATTCCTCCAGCTCCATTTTTCTTTCTCAAGATTGCTTTGGCTATTCGGGGTCTTTTGTGTTTCCATACAAATTGTGAAATTTTTTGTTCTAGTTCTGTGAAAAATGCCATTGGTAGTTTGATAGGGATTGCATTGAATCTGTAGATTGCTTTGGGTAGTAGACTCATTTTCACAATGTTGATTCTTCCAATCCAAGAACATGGTACATCTCTCCATCTATTTGTATCATCTTTAATTTCTTTCATCAGTGTCTTATAATTTTCTGCATACAGGTCTTTTGTCTCCTTAGGTAGGTTTATTCCTAGATATTTTATTCTTTTTGTTGCAATGGTAAATGGGAGTGTTTTCTTGATTTCATTTTCAGATTTTTCATCATTAGTGTACAGGAATGCCAGAGATTTCTGTACATTAATTTTGTAACCTGCTACTTTACCAAATTCATTGATTAGCTCTAGTAGTTTTTCGGTAGCATCTTTAGGATTCTCTATGTATAGTATCATGTCATCTGCAAACAGTGACAGCTTTACTTCTTCTTTTCCGATTTGGATTCCTTTTATTTCCTTTTCTTCTCTGATTGCTGTGGCTAAAACTTCCAAAACTAGGTTGAATAAGAGTGGTGAGAGTGGGCAGCCTTGTCTTGTTCCTGATCTTAGTGGAAATGGTTTCAGTTTTTCACCATTGAGGACAATGTTGGCTGTGGGTTTGTCATATATGGCCTTTATTATGTTGAGGAAAGATCCCTCTATGCCTACTTTCTGCAGGGTTTTTATCATAAATGGGTGTTGAATTTTGTCGAAAGCTTTCTCTGCATCTATTGAGATGATCATATGGTTTTTCTCCTTCAACTTGTTAATATGGTGTATCACATTGATTGATTTGCCTATATTGAAGAATCCTTGCATTCCTGGAATAAACCCCACTTGATCATGGTGTATGATACTTTTAATGTGCTGTTGGATTCTGTCTGCTAGTATTTTGTTGAGGATTTTTGCATCTATGTTCATCAGTGATATTGGCCTGTAGTTTTCTTTCTTTGTGACATCCTTGCCTGGTTTTGGTATCAAGGTGATGGTGGCCTCGTAGAATGAGTTTGGGAGTGTTCCTTCCTCTGAAATTGTTTGGAAGAGTTTGAGAAGGATGGGTGTTAGCTCTTCTCTAAATGTTTGATAGAATTCACCTGTGAAGCCATCTGGTCCTGGGCTTTTGTTTGATGGAAGATTTTTAATCACAGTTTCAATTTCAGTGCCTGTGATTGGTCTGTTCATATTTTCTATTTCTTCCTGAGTCAGTCTTGGCAGGTTGTGCATTTCTAAGAATTTGTCCATTTCTTCCAGGTTGTCCATTTTATTGGCATAGAGTTGCTTGTAGTAATCTTTCATGATCTTTTGTATTTCTGCAGTGTCAGTTGTTACTTCTCCTTTTTCATTTCTAATTCTATTGATTTGAGTCTTCTCCCTTCTTTTCTTGATGAGTCTGGCTAATGGTTTATCAATTTTGTTTATCTTCTCAAAGAACCAGCTTTTAGTTTGGTTGATCTTTGCTATTGTTTCCTTCATTTCTTTTTCATTTATTTCTGATCTGATCTTTATGATTTCTTTCCTTCTGCTAGCTTTGGGGGTTTTTTGTTCTTCTTTCTCTAATTGCTTTAGGTGCAGGGTCAGGTTGTTTACTCGAAATGCTTCCTGTTTCTTAAGGTGGGATTGTATTGCTATAAACTTCCCCCTTAGAACTGCTTTTGCTGCGTCCCATAGGTTTTGGGTCGTCGTGTCTCCATTGTCATTTGTTTCTAGGTATTTTTTAATTTCCTCTTTGATTTCTTCAGTGATCACTTCGTTATTGAGTAGTGTATTGTTTAGCCTCCATGTGTTTGTATTTTTTACAGATCTTTTCCTGTAAGTGATGTCTAGTCTCATAGCATTGTGGTCGGAAAAGATACTTGATACAATTTCAATTTTCTTAAATTTACCAAGGCTTGATTTGTGACCCAAGATATGATCTATCCTGCAGAATGTTCCATGAGCACTTGAGAAAAATGTGTATTCTGTTCTTTTTGGATGGAATGTCCTATAAATATCAGTTAAGTCCATCTTGTTTAATGTATCATTTAAAGCTTGTGTTTCCTTATTTATTTTCATTTTGGACGATCTGTCCATTGGTGAAAGTGGGGTGTTAAAGTCCCCTACTATGATTGTGTTACTGTCGATTTCCCCTTTTATGGCTGTTAGTATTTGCCTTATGTATTGAGGTGCTCCTATGTTGGGTGCATAAATATTTACAATTGTTATATCTTCTTCTTGGATCGATCCCTTGATCATTATGTAGTGTCCTTCTTTGTCTCTTCTAATAGTCATTATTTTAAAGTCTATTTTGTCTAATATAAGAATTGCTACTCCAGCTTTCTTTTGATTTCCATTTGCATGGAATATCTTTTTCCATCCCCTTACTTTCAATCTGTATGTGTCTCTAGGTCTGAAGTGGGTCTCTTGTAGACAGCATATATATGGGTCTTGTTTTTGTATCCATTCAGCCACTCTGTGTCTTTTGGTGGGAGCATTTAGTCCATTTACAATTAAGGTAATTATTGATATGTATGTTCCTATTCCCATTTCCTTAATTGCTTTGGGTTCATTATTGTAGGTATATTCCTTCTGTTGTGTTTCTTGCCTAGAGAAGTTCCTTTAGCATTTGTTGTAAAGCTGGTTTGGTGGTGCTGAACTCTCTCAGCTTTTGCTTGTCTGAAACGTTTTAATTTCTCCATCAAATCTGAGTGAGATCCTTGCTGGGTAGAGTAATCTTGGTTGCAGGTTTCTCTCCTTCATCACTTTAATTATGTCCTGCCACTCCCTTCTGGCTTGTAGAGGTTCTGCTGAGAGATCAGCTGTTAACCTGATGGGGATTCCCTTGTGTGTTATTTGTTGTTTTTCCCTTGCTGCTTTTAATATGATTTCTTTGTGTTTCATTTTTGTGTTTCATTTTTGTGTTTAATTTTTGACTGTTTGATTAATATGTGTCTTGGTGTATTTCTCCTTGGATTTATTCTGTATGGGACTCTCTGTGCCTCCTGGACTTGATTAACTATTTCCTTTCCCATATTGGGGAAGTTTTCAACTATAATCTCTTCAAATATTTTTTCAGTCCCTTTCTTTTTCTCTTCTTCTTCTGGAACCCCTATAATTCGAATGTTGGTGCGTTTAATGTTGTCCCAGAGGTCTCTGAGACTGTCCTCTGTTCTTTTCATTCTTTTTTCTTTATTTTGCTCTGCATCAGTTATTTCCACTATTTTTATCTTCCACCTCACTTATCCGTTCTTCTGCCTCAGTTATTCTGCTATTGATCCCATCTAGAGTATTTTTCATTTCATTTGTTGTGTTTTTAATCGATGCTTGATTCATCTTTAGTTCTTCTAGGTCCTTGTTAACTGTTTCTTGCATTTTGTCTATTCTATTTCTAAGATTATGGATCTTGGAAATAGAATCTTGGATCAGCTTTACTATCATTATTCTGAATTCTTTTTCAGGTAGACTGCCTATTACCTCTTCATTTGTTAGGTCTGGTAGGTTTTTATCTTGCTCCTTCACCTGCTGTGTGTTTTTCTGTCTTCTCATTTTGCTTATGTTACTGTGTTTGGGGTCTCCTTTTTGCAGGCTGCAGATTCGTAGTTCCCGTTGTGTTTCGTGTCTGACCCCAGTGGCTAAGGTTGTTTCAGTAGGTTGTGTAGGCTTCCTGGTGGGGGGGACTAATGCCTGTGTTCTGGTGGTTGAGGCTCGATCTTGTCTTACTGGTGGACAGGTCCACGTCTGGTGGTGTGTTTTGGGGTGCCTATGGCCTTATTATGTTTTTAGGTAGCCTCTCTGCTAATGGGTGGGGTTGTGTTCCTGCCTTGCTAGTTGCTTGGCATAGGGTGACCAGCACTGTAGCTTGCTGGTCGTTGACTGAAGCTGGGTGCTGGTGTTGGGATGGAGATCTCTGGGAAATTTTCGCTGCTTGATATTATGTGGAGCTGGGAGGTCTCTTGTGGACCCGTGTCCTGGAGTTGGCTCTCCCACTTCAGAGGCACAGCACTGGCTCCTGGCTGCAGCACCAAGAGCCTTTCATCCACCCAGCTCAGAATAACAGGGAGAAAAAGCAGAAAGAAAGAATTAGTAGAAGAAAGAAAGAGAGACGGAAAGAAAGGAAGAAGGGAAGAAAGGAAGGAAGGAAGGAAGAAAGAAAGAAAGGAGGGAGGGAGGGAGGAAGGCTGGAAAGAAAGAAGGAAAGAAAGGAGGGAGGGAGGGAGGAATGAAAGCAAAAGGAAGAGTGAATGGAAGAAGGGAGGGATGGAGGGAGGAAGGAAAGAAAGAAAGATGGGAGGGAGGGAGGAAGAAAAGAAAAAGAAAGTGGAAAGAAGAAGGGTGGGAGGGAGGAGGGAGGAAAGAAAAAGAAAGAAGGAAAGGAAGAGCGGAGGGAGGGAGGGAGGAAGGGAAGGTAGGAAAAAAAGAAAGAGCAGGTAAAGTAAAATAGAATAACGTATGAAATATAGTAGTGTTATTAAAATTAGAAAGTAATTATTGAAAAAAAACGGACTGATAGAACCCTGGGACATATGGTGGAAGCAAAGCTATACAGAGAGAATCTTACACAGAAGATTACACATACACATTCACAAAAAGAAAGCAGGGGGAAAAATCAAAAATCTTGCTCTCCAAGTCCACCTCCTCAATTTGGGATAATTTGTTGTAAAAAGAGGAAAAGGGCGAGAAGTCTGAAATCTTGCTCTCTAAGTCCACCTCCTTAATTTGGAATAATTCATTGTAAAAAGAGGAAAAGGGGGGAAAGTCTTAAATCTTGTCCTCAAAGTCCACTTCCTCAATTTGGGATGATTCGCTGTCCATTCATGCACTCCACAGACGCAGGGCACATCAAATGGACCGTGGAGCTTTAATCCGCTGCCTCCGAGGCTGCACAGAGAGATTTCCCTGACTCTGCTCTCACAGCTCCCGGGTCTCAGCCTTGGACCTGGCCCCGCCTCTGTGCGTAGGTCGCCGGAGGGCGTCCATTCTTCGCTCAGACAGGACGGGTTTAAAGGAGCCGCTGATTCGGGGGCGCTGGCTCACTCAGGCAGAGGGGAGGGAGAGGCGCGCAGTGTGGGGCGGGCCTGCGGCGGCAGAGGCCGGCGTGACGTTGCAGCAGCCCGTGGCGCTCCGTGCGCTTTCCCGGGAAAGCCGTCCCCGGGTCCCGGGACCCCGGCAGTGGCGGGGTGCACAGGCCCCCCGGAAGGCGGGGCGGACAGTGACCCGCGCTCGCACACAGACCCCGCAGCGGCGGCGGCGGCGGCGGCGACGGGCCGCGGCGGCGGCGGGCGGCGGTGGCGGCGGCGGCGGCGGCCCACGCCCGTCTCCGAGGTCCGCGCCTTACCCGCAGCTTGCGCCTGTGTCCGGCGCTTCCCCAAGCAGCCCTCTTAATGCCCTCTCCTCGCACACCAGGAAACAAAAGGGAAAAAAGTCTCTTGCCTCTTCAGCAGCTCCAGACCCTTTCCCCGGACTCCCTCCGGGCTAGCCGTGGTGCACTAACCCCTTCAGGCTCTCTTCCTGCCGCCAGCCCCAGTCCTCTCCCTGCGGTCCGACTGAAAGCCGATCAAGGACAAGGTTTTTTGAAACCAATCACAAATCATAATCTCTTGCCCCGCCCTTAAAAGTATATTTCATGAGATTTTGGACTTTAAATTTTTCCTTTTCACGTCTATATCCTCAAGTTCTAAAAAAATACGTCATATGATATACATTTGGTAACTTGTTGAACAAATGAATAGATAATGCTATAGTACAGTGTAAGTACATATGCTGATCCAAACTTAAAAATTATTTTCAGTGACCTGAGTCCATAATTAATAAGGTCTCAGTGTATCCCAGAATCCACTGGCTTTTACATGGCATGAGCTAAAAAGAACAGAGAATTCTATGAGTACACATAAAAAAAATCCTTTCCTGACCTCCACAGTACCCCCCCAGTCTGGGTAAGGTGCCTCTTCTCTGTGTATTATTGTACTCTCTATGACACTTATTTTAACACTCATTATACTGAATGTACTTGTCTCTACTCCCACCATAGAGATTTTAGGGTTTAATAAATAAATCCTCCTTCTTTGCCCAAGAAAGATAGATAGACACAGGAATCAAACAGAGAGAGATTTTTAAATGTCAGTTTTTGTAGTGACTTATAAAAAGGAAAAACACTGAAATGAAGGATATGGATGAGCAACTGGTCATGATAATTATTTGCCACTGGGTTTGATATACATAGTATTCACTCTACTACTCATCGCAGATGGACAACCATTGCCTTCTGCCTGCATGGAAATTGTCCCTTTTACTGCATGACAGAAAGCAGACCTGAGCACTTGCTATCTGCAAACAGAAAGCCTCAAATCTGAGTGGTTCCACAAGGGAGAAGCCAGGCATGTGCAGTATCCGATCCTAAACTCCCCATCAGATAAACCACTAAATTTCTTCTGAGAAGGAATGATAAAAAGGCAGAAAAAATCCAGGATTGATAATTTTCCTCTACTTGGAAACAGGAAAAGTAGGGAAAACTTGACCATCCCACCTCCAACACCCACTGAACTATAAATCATGAATGTGTGTCTATTGTGTTCTCCATTTAATTCCCAGTGCTTAAGAAAAAGCTTGGTACATAGAAAATGGAAAATATATATATTTCAACTAAGTTGTTGAAAGATCATGTCTAAGAATCTAATATTATCCTCCCTTCAAAAAAAAAAAATCATCCAGAGGCAGAGTAGACAGAATATATGCTTAAGCATCTTGCTTGCCTTCCACTGGCCCCAGTAAAAATTTCCAGAACTTATTTTTATGTCTAGTTTAAAATTAATCAGTAGTATTGGATTTCCCATGCAGAATCACCACACACTGAGAACAATATCAATAACAACTCTTCTGCTTTGGATGAGTAGAGCCAAGGACTGGTCAGAGGGTATGGAAGGGACCATCAGGGTGATCCAACACGGCATAGATAAAAGGGATGTTCCATCCAACTGAGGAGCCATTCCAAAGAAACCAGGCAGAGGTATAAATTCAATTTTAACACAATTTAGAAGCTAGGAATACTAGAACAGAGCACAAGAGGGTAGGCAGGAAAAGTAGGAGACAATGCCTGAAGAGATTGCCACTCAGATAATCCAGGGAGCTAACGTTTATGCCTTCGACCCTTCAAATCCTTACTATCATAATCAGCAAAAATTTAGATCCACATTCACTTGCTTTTGCATGAGCAGGGATCAAGAAAATGAAAATCCACATAGAAGAAGCACGTTTCAATTGACATGATTACTGACACACAGGGAATCATTTCACATGTTTATGTGAAACTCCCTTCTACCATAAAGGATCATATTTATGACACGATGGCAGGGGTGTGCTACCTTTTTTGAGTATTATTTTTAGTTTACAGTATGTCTGATTTTAAGCACCTTAAGAAATAATTAAATAATCACCTCCTGGCATTCTTATCATTGCTTTCCTCCATGTAATACAGATGGTGCTCCCCTATTTCAACTCCTTTAAAAATTTTCCTCTCATGTTTTTCAGAATTTGGACTATGGTGTGCGTAGGTGTGGTTTTCCTTGCATTTATTCTGTTTGAAGTCTCTAGGCTTCGTGGATAAGCGGGTTGATGTTTTGATCAAATTTGGAAAAATTTTAGCTAATATTCCTTCAAAGTATGTTTTGCTCCATTGTATTACTCTTCTTCTGAAACTCAAAGTACGGATATGTAACTCTTAAAACTATCCCACAAATTTCTGAAGTTCTGTTGAATTTTTTTCAACTTTAAAAAATGTTTCAATTTAAATGAATGTTATTTCCTGTTTTCAAGTTTATTGATTCTTTTATCTGCTTTTATATCTTTCAATATACTTTAAAAAATTTCAAACGGTGCATTTTTAGATCTTTGATTACATTTGATTTTTTTAAACAGTTTAAAAATACCTCCTGTCAATGTACACATTATATGATTCTTAGTTTATTTAACAGTTACTTTAAAATCCTTGACTAATAATTTTAACATCTGGGTTACCTGTCAGTCTGCTTCTGTTGATATTTTTATAATTTTTGTATGTTTTGTATTCTTCTAAGTTTAATACTGAGCAATGTGTCTAAAAGGACAATAAAGATCTCTGGCAGGCAGACTTCTAGAATGGTCCCCAATTACATCTAATTTCTGGCATTCTTGCCCTTGTATAATGACCTCCTATTATGTGTGGACTAGACTTCGTGATTTGCTTCTAACCAACAGAATTTGTGAAGGTAATGGAACAGCATTTCCATGATCAGGTGACAAGAGAGTGTGACTTCCATCTAGATAGTTGACTGTTGACTTATTATCTTGCACACTTGTATGAAGCAAGCCACCTTTGGGAATGGCTGTTTGGGAGAAGCCCATGTGACAAGGAACTGAGGATTATTTTGGTGTTTGGCAATATTCTAGACTCAAATTCAACATTCAGCACACAGGCGCATCAAAAGTTCAGGTGGTTTCTCTTTCTCTGAGCAAAGACTGTCCTGCAGACTGACTCCTTTGCTTGCCATCCCCAAATCAGCAACTGGATCCAAACATGAAAGCATCTTATGTTGCTTGCTCATGTAGGGCTTTTCCCTCTGAAGTTTAAATGCTTTAGATTTATCTGTGTACACAGTTTCTCAAGGAAATTTTTAAATGTCTGATTTTTTTTGGTTTTTCCTTTGATTTTTGCTGTGTCAGCAAGAATGAAGGTGTTAACCTCCTTCTCCATTATATCCAAAAGCAAGACACTTGTATTTATTTATGAAATTATAAAATTACTAGTTAAAGTAAGTTGGCTCTCTTTTATCTGTACTAACCATCTACCTATATGATCACCAACTGAAGTGAATACGCAGAACAATAATTAAAATCTTAAAATGAACATATTCTTAGGTTGCTAGAATACATGTTAGGTGTGATTATCTATTCTAGCTCAAACTTTGTATTATTTTTGCCTAAAGAAGGATGAAATGAAATGCATATTTCCATTCTTTTAAAAGGCCTTAGATAATACAGCTGAGGCTTGTGACTGGGCTTTAAACATGGAGAAGGGTCAAGAAATATCTTTTGTCTGATTAATTAATCTCACCTTCTATTTGTATAGCAGGACTAAATCAAACAGAAAATAAATTGTGCTGTTAAGATCTAGTTTCAGAATTTTGACGTATTGCATTCTCAAATCAAATTGATAAAATTCACTTCTAAAATTTCTCTACAGAATCATGAAATTATCGTGTAATCAACTTAAGATATAAATATTAGGGACTTCCCTGGTGGTCCAGTGGTTAAGACTTTGCCTCCCAATGCAGAGGGTGCAGGTTCGATCCCTGGTTGGGAAGCTAAGATCCCACATGCCTTGCAGCCAAAAAACCAAAACATAAAACAGAAGCAATATTGTAACAAATTCAATAAAGACTTTAAAAATGGTCCATATCAAGGTGGGAGGGAGGTGCAAGAGGGAGGGGATATAGGGATATATCTATACATATAGCTGATTCACTTTGTTATACAGTAGAAACTAACACAACAGTGTAAAGCAGTTATATTCCAATAAAGATTTTTTTAAAAAAATTGTTCACATCAAAAATATCTTTAAAAAATCTTAAGATATAAATTTTAAATGATTTCCCCAAGTTCAAACATTTATATTTATAAACGAGGAAATTTTACATTTATTTACTGAGAGGCAAAGAAATTGACCACTATTTCGTATGAAAAATGTTTATATTTTCCTTCTTTAATATCTTAATCCCTTTGATTTGATGTAATTACAGTGAACTTTCTTCTAAAATATAGGTTTAATTGTTAAGCCTATGATAAATCACCTACAATAACTAACCTATACTTCTAAAGTATAGGTTTTGTTTTCTTCAAAGGACATAGGAGAAGGGTAGAGAAAGGACATGATTAGGTAATTTATATTAGAAAACCATCTTTTAATTTAAAATTGAATAATTAAATTCCAACAATGGTCAGAATTCACAAGAAAAATCTCTAATGAAATACCAAAAAATAACATTGCTTTTTTTCCCTGCATTTGAAACCACAAAAATTACAAAAAAAGTATTAGTTATTCTGAAGGTTCTAAACAAAAGAGGAGTACCCCCCTCCAATTATCATTTTATTTAACTTAATTTACTATTTCAAATCAGTACCAGTCCTTATTAAACAAACATAAAAAATACTCTGACTTGTTGATTTATATAAACAGTGATGGATGGAGCTTATTTTATAAATATATTTTTTCAAAACTTATGCAAAACACTTCATTCAAAAATCAGTTAAATGGTGTCATAGAACATGGAAGAAACTTGAGAAAGAACAAAAAACAAACAGGGGGACTCTTTGAGAGTTGACATCTTAGTCTCTTGTGAATTCTGGAAGATTCCTTAATAGAATCAAGGCCCATTTTATTATGACCTACATTTGAACTAAGCTAACAATAACAGGAAAATATGCACAGCATTTCAAAGGTTTTGGGCCGTTGTTAAGTAAATTATTTATTTGCTTTTTTTTAATTATAATTTTTCACCAAGTGAAATAATTCATTAGGACTTTATGTCTACCAGAAAGCTCATAAGTAAAGAATACAAATGTTGTTATCTTCTTACATATATTATTTCTATAATGAGACCCAAAATGAATGCACCACATTGTTCACCTAGTTATATTAGCATTATGGGAAAGGAAAATAGCTATGGTGGGCATAAGTTGGTATTACAAATTGAGCTGAGTTCAGAACTGGCCCAGGTGGCAATTTCATAAAATGGGCTATACAGCTTTATACTAGGCAAGAGTGGCCCATTATTTCTGGGCCTCAGGTTGAAAGCAAACTTTCCAATCTTAACCTCTTAACCTTCTCTAAATTTTAAAGGACATGGTCATACTTTAGTTTTTCTGTACTCAAACAGCACTTTTAACTTACATAACTGGATAATTTTAATCTTATATCAACTATTATTTGTGGGTCGAACAGCCTTTTACTTTCATTTTCTTTTCTTTTTTAATCCTAAAACTTCCCCTCAATCCATTTCTAAGTAAAAGATAACCCCATATTGACTTTGCAAAAGAATTCCAACTTTTAAAAAAATGAATAAACATTACCTTCGAGCACAAAACAGATATGGGCAGTTTTACTGGGAGATCAATGATTTAGTTTCTAACACATCCAAGATATATGCCTTCATTATAAAGTTAGTCAGTGAAGAGAAAATGAGAAGCCAGACGACATATCTGCATACCACAATAATGAAAGCAATAATGTTTTCAAATGTCTCAGCATACCTAACTCCTGTATTCAAAATGAAGTCCTGTAGCACAGAGTGCAAAAAATCTATAATCTGCCACACTGTATTGATAGCCTTGATACAGGAAGCTACAATTTTTCTTAATGACCTCAGATTCTGAGCTCGTTTCCCACACATCAACAGTAGCGAAGATGGTATGCACTGATGAAGTAAGAGGGTAATTTTCTTTCTCAGTGGTGCTCTTGGAGCATTGTCTTACCTCCTTTAATTCTCCTATGCCATCTTTATCCTTTCCTATCTACTTTCATCTGTAAAGGCTCTTGAACTCCTGAAAATAATATATGCTTTATTTTCTATCAATATAGTTTTAACAAGATGAGATCAGGTTAAATAAAAAGGGCAGCTACTAAGGGATCCAAAATGTACAAATTGTACTGAGGGGATTTGTACTTATGAGACTCATACATAGTTTTATGCTATTGAATTAGTATGGCATAATTTTAATGCCTCAGTTAGCATTTTTGAAGCTTCCTTTGTTTCTCTCTAATCTAGCTGGTAGATCCTTTCTCTATTGCATATATTTAAGTCAGTATGGTTTAATCTCAGCTAAGTCCAGCAGAAATATATTGAACACCCACTGTATGCCACAGCTACATGATGAGCATACATCGTCTTTGTCTCACCAATACTTAATGTTTAGCAAGACACAAAATATTATATATAAGGGAGACTTCAAGGCAAATTCAAAAACTATGAAGTTTCATCAGCAAGAGAGAGCATCTTCTTACAGATTTGACAAACTAAGATGCTATTGGATTAATTCCCTGTCAAAAACAACCATGAAACTTGGACATAATGCAAAAAACTTTCTGAGAGTACTGGAGACCAACAGAAATAGATTCTCTCAGAAGTGCATAATAATTTGAGAAAGAAACATGGGAGTTACACTGGTAAGTAAGTCTGCAAGGCTTTTAACCTTGAACTAAATTCAGTCCACACTGTTTACACAGTGGCAACAAAGACGTATGTGTTAAGATCCACAGTCTTTCTAACCTGGGGAAGATACTGAAGCCAGAAAACAATAAATGCTGAAGAGAGCAGGGGGATCTCAAAGGAGAAAGGGTCAGAGAGGGGGAATCCCCAAACTTTTCTCAAATCTCTGACAATACCTGAACCAGGCATGTACAGAATAGACTCAAAGCAACTCAGCTAAAGACAAAAGATCAGGACTGAGATCAGAGATGCTGCCCAAGAGTCAGAGTTTACAGCTCAATTCCAGCCCAAAGAAACTGACATTATAGACCAAAGGAAACACTCAATGGAGAAAATAGCACAATCCAGAATCTCTACAACTTAACATTCATAATGTCCAAAATACCACCCAATATTAACTGAAATAAGGAGAACCAAGAAAAAGGAATCCTTTCTCAAGAGGAAAGAAAATCCACTGAGTCTGACTGCTAAATAAACCAGATATTGGAACAAATGGGCATGGATTGTAAAGCAGATATTGTTAAGTTGTTCTCAATAAACTAAAACAAAACATGTTTCCAATGAATAAAATTATAAGCAAAATCACAGAAAGCATCTGCCAAGAAACAGAAACAATGAAAAAGAACCAAATGGAAATTCCAATATAAAATTCTGAAATAAAAATTTGATGATGAACTTGAGAAAACAACAACCCAAAAAGACAACCTCTCCACCCAAGACAGCAGAGAAAAGATTAAGTTAGATAGATGATAGATAGATAGATAGATAGATAGACAGACAATGGAATATTATTCAACCACAAAAATGAAGAAAATCTTGACATTTGCAACAACATGGATGGACCTCGAGGACACTATGCTATGTGAAATAAACCAAACAGAGAAAGATTAATACTATACAATCTCACTTATATGTGCAATCTCAAAAGCCAAACTCATAGAACCAGAGAGTATACCAGTGATTGTCAGGGGCTGGGCAGATGGGGGTGGGGGAAAATGATGAGGAGCTGTTGTTCAAAGGGTACAAATTTTCCATTATAAGATCAACAAATCCTGGGGATCTAATGTAAAACATGGTGACTATAGTTAATAATATGGCACTGTATACTTGAAATTTGCTAAGAGAGTAAATCCTAAGTGTTCTCATCCCACCAAAACAAACAAAAAAATTAATTGTGTGAGGTGACTGATATGTGAATGAACTTGATTGTGGTAACCATTTCAAGTGAAGTGTATATGTCTATCTAACTATTGCATTGTACCCTTTAAACATATACATTTTTTATTTGTCAATTGTACCTCAGTAAGCTGGGGAAAGAAAGGAGAAAAGGGAAAATAAAGGCATTTTCAGGGAATCAACAGATGCAAACCTGCACTACAAGAAAAACTAAAGGAAATTCTTCAGTCTAAAGGAACATGATACCAGATAAAAACTAAGATTCCCAGAAAAGAATGAACAAGTGGTAAAGAGCTGTATAAATGGTAAATATGGAAATGGTAAATGTCTGGATAACTGCAAGTTATTTTTCATGTTGCCTTTTACAAATTTGTTTCTTTATAAATCATGCAAAGTTTAATACAGAACTTAAAACACTTCCTTTTAGGATTCTAAAATGTATTTATGTAACATAAGTAACATTTTTTATTACACAAGTTTCATATATATATCAAATAAAACAAAAAGGAAGGGAAAATGGATCTACTGTATATGTTTGCAAGATTTCTATAATTTATTTCAAGTAATATGTATTAACTATAAGTGGACTGTGAAAAGTTAATGATGTATGCTGCTGTTATTCTATAAGGCAACCATTTAAAATGTAGACATATAACCCAAAATTTCACAGGGAATTTTAAGTGGAATTCTAAAAAAAAAATCCAAATAATAATTTTTTAAAAAATCAGGAAAAGAGGAACAGAGAAACGAAACTAAAAGAGACAAGTAAAAGAATAGTAAAATAGCAGACTCAAATTTAAAAGATAGCAATTATTACACTAAAAGTTAATTAACTAAATACTTTAATTAAAAGGTAGAGATTGTCAAAATGTTTTTTTAAAACTCATAGTCTGCCTCCAACAGACACACTTTAAAGCATAAAGCTAGATTGGCTAGAGGTAAATAAATGGAAGAGATATACCATACATACACTAAGCATAAGGAAGCTATAGTAGAATATATACTATATATATATATCTATCAGAGAAAGTAGATATTAAGACAAAAAGAGGGGCACTTGATAATAAAGTGTCAATTCATCAGGAAAAGATAAAAATATGCAAGTACCTAATAACAGAAGTTTAAAATACATGAAGCAAAACTTAACAGAATTGAAAGAATTATAAAATTCCACAATTTTACATGACAATTTTAACACACATTTTCTAAGCAATTTATTAAATGACCAGGCAAAAATCAACAGACTTGGAAAATCTGAACAGCACTATCAAATATCTTGACTTAATTAACATTTATAAAACTCTACATCCCAAGGTAGCAGAATGAACATCCTTTTCAAATGCACTGGTATGTTTACCAGGATAATCATACTTTGAGTAATTAAAAAAAAGCATCAATAAATTTTTAAAAGTTTGAAAGCATACAGAATATATTCTCTAACTCCAATATAATTAAATTAAAACACAATAATAATAGGATTGCCAGAAAAATTCCAGATGTTTGGAAATTAAACAACATATTTCTACATAAATATTGGGTTGAATAAAAAATTAAAGATCAGTAATAAGAAAATATATCACAATTTGTGGGCTGCAGCTAGAGCAATGCTTAGAGGGAAATGTTTAGCACTAAAAGCCTATATGAGAAAAAAAGAGGAGTCTGAAATGAATGACCTAAGCTTCTACTCTAAGAAACTAAAAAAAGAATTAAATTAAATTAAGCCCAAGTCATCCAGAAATTGGGAAATAAATCTGAGAGCAGAAATCAATGAAATAGAAAACAAAAAACAATAGATAAAATCAATGAAACTAAAATATTTGGGGGGGAATCAATAAGACAGATAAATGTTTAGCCAGAGAGAGAGAGAAAGAAGGAAGGAAAGAAGGGAGGGAAGGATAGAGGGAGGAAGGAATGAAAGAGATGACATTACAGAGCCTTCAGACTTTAACAGGATAATAAGGGAATAGAGTGAACAATTTTATGGCAATAAATATGGCAACCTGTATGAAATGGACACATTTCTTAAAGACACAAACTACCAAAACTCATCCAAGAAAAAGTAGAAAAATTGTGCTGCCCTATATAAATTTTTAAAATTGAATTCATAATTAACACTCTCCCCTACCTCCAACACACACACACATGCACAATCCCTTAGGCTCAGATTGTTCCACTGAAAATTTTTTTCCAAACATTTACAAAGGTTATAATTCCAATCCTTCACTTTCAGAAAAAAGGAAAAGGAATGATTCCCAACTCATTTTGTGAGGTTAATGTTACCTTGATTTCAAAAATACATAAAGACATCACAGGAAAAGAGAACCACAGACTAATATTCCTCATGAACATAGACATAAAAATTTCTTAAGGAAATATTAGCAAATAAAATCCAATAAAAGTACAAAAAGAATAATACATTATGACTATGTGGAAGTCAATCCTGGGAATTCAAAGTTGGTTTAATACTTGAGAAACCAATCAATACGATTCACCACAATAATCAAATAAAGGATAAACCATATGGTCACTTCAGTGGATGCAGGAAATTGATAGCCTATTTTAAAATTTATATTGAAATTCAAAAGACCAAGAAGAACCAAATTAATTTTGGAAAATAAGCACAAAGTTGAAGCACTTACACTGTCTAATTTTAAGACTTACCCTAAAGATACAGTACTCAAGACAATATGATCTTGGTATAAGGGTAGACCAATTGATCAATGGAACAGATTAGAGAGTTGAGGAATAGACCCATATGTATACAATAAATTGATTTTTGACAAAGGTACAAAGTTAATTAATTGAGAAAAAATATATCCTTTTCAACAAAAGATGCAAGAACAACTGGATATCTTTTTTTCTTGGTTGTTTTATCTTTTTATAATTTTGTATTTATTTGTTGAGATTTTATAATTTGAAAGTGTCTTTCTCTTTGCTTTGAAATAATATTTAAAATTGGTGAGCTAGATTTATTTGTTGTTTTCTGTTGCATTTAACTTTCCTTATGTATTATCGCTGTGTTTTTTTTTCTTTCCAGTTCTGTTGAGATATAATTGACATACAGCACCATATAATGATGTGACTTACATACATCATGAAATGATTACCACAATGCTGGATATGTGTATGGAAAAAGAAAACTTTGACCCTCACTTCTCAGCATATGCAGAAATTAAGTCAAATAAGTAATAAATTAAAACTATGAAATTGCAAAAGAAAACACAAAAGAAAATCTTTGTGACATCAGGTTGGGCAATGAATTTTTAAACAGGACCCAAACAGTATAAATTTTTTAAAAGAAAAACTTAATAAAATAAACATCAAGTTTAAATCTCTTTCTTTCTGAAATCCACCATTACCAGAACCAAAAGGCAAGTGAAAAAATGTGATAAAGTTTTGCAAAAATATATCCAACAAACAGCTTATCCCCAGAATATATAAAGAACACTTACAACTCAATTATAAGACAATAAAGAGATAGATGAAATAAATGAAAAGATATTTCACAAAAGAACATAAACAAATGCCCAATAAGCACACAGAGTGTTGCTCATCATCACAACTATCAGAGAAATTAAAACCACAGGGAGATACCATTACACATGCATTAGAATGGCTGGAGTTAAAAAGACTGACCACACCAAGTGTTGGTGAGGATACAGAACAAATAGAACTCTCTCAAACATTGCTGGTGGGAATGCAAAATGTTACAGCCACTTTTGAAACCAATATGCAGTATCTTATATAATTAAACATATACTTATTCTAATTCTAGGTATCGACCTAAGAGAAATGAGAACACATGTTCACACAAAGACATGTACATGTATGGTCACAGCAATAATAACCAGAAATTAGGAAGAAACCAAATGTTCATCAATTGGGCAATTGATGAACAAGTCGTGCTATATCCATACTATAGAATATTGCTCAGCAACACAAACAAAATAGTAATACAGCCAACAACATGAATGCATCTCAGAAACATTTTGCTAAGTGAAAGAAGTCACACAGTGTACTTTATGGTGTTGATTATATGATATTCTAGGAAAGACAAACTTATAGTAACACCAGGTGGATCAGTGGTTACCTGGGGAGGAAATCAACAGCAAAGTGGCATGAGAATACTTCTAAGATAAAGGGAGCTGCATATATTTTTATGAAAATGGTGCTTACACAATTTTATACAATTACCAAAATTCATCCAGCTATAGCCTTAAAATGGCTTTATTGTACATAAAAAATATCTTTTTAAAGAGCAAGAAAGACTACACCTTGCTCAGAGGGTCACAAGAGCTTTTATTAACAGTTTGTTGTGGAAGCTGGGGCTTGAATTATAAATGAAATGCTCTGATAGGTAAGAAAATGCCAGTCGTTTTCTTACCTCATTGCTTGGCACAGAACCTAGTAGATATAAGAACACCAGAAATGCTTATGGAGGAAAGAAGGGGAAAAGAAAAGAAGAATAGAAAGAGATCAGCCATGGTCATAAGAGAAGAGAAAGTCCAGGATGGCCAATTTTCTCAAGTTCCTTGATTGTTGAAGAAGAGCCCTTGATTTGGTAAAGCATTTGGATTTTACTTAGACTGTGATATAAATCCACTGGAGAGTTTGGAAAAGTGGAAAGACATTTTCTCATTTATGTTTTAAGAAGATTTTTCTGGCTGCTGGATGAATTGTATATAAAAAGGAAGACAAAAGTGGACACAGGAAGACTGAATAGAAGGCTATTATCACAGTCCACATAAGAGGTGATGTTTGGAATAGAGTGGTGGCCCTGAAAATAGAAAAGTGAATGGATATATTTTGGAAACAGATCTACAAGACTTGCTAGAGTGGTGTGCAGGAACACGAAGACTCAAGGATGATTACCTATACAAATGGTTTGAGTAACTAAGTAAGTAGTCATGCCATCTCCTTAGATGGATAAGATTTTATCTAAAAACAGAGGTGATATTGTGAAATTTTAGTATTTTAAAACTCTTCTCTTTAATATATATCTATCACTTGAATTTTCAACATTCAATTTTTATGAACAAAATATGTATGAAAATAGGGAAGACTATATTTAAAGCCGGTTTGCTATATCACACTTCACAACTGGGTGCTGACCTCTAATATTCTAAGCAGTAATTTTCTTAAATGTGAGACTTTTGATATCAAAATATAAGACTGCATGGGAAAGATATAATTTCATTAAGCATTAGGATATAAGGTATAAGATAAATATATCAGATGGAATGACTAAGAGTTTTACAATGCTGCATAAACAATCATTGGCCAGCTCTGACCCCATTTTCCTAATTTCTCCGGAATCCTGACAAAGTATGATCGGAGACAAAAAGAAATCATTTTTCACATGGTTCCCTGGTGATATCTTGTCTGTCATAAATTACTTCATTAAAATTAAACCACTCATTGTTATGAGGATTAAGATGACTTGAAATTAAAATTAACCTCCATGGAAAAAGAATCTCCTATTACTTATATTTATGAGCACTGGAAATCCTGGGAGTTTTCAAGTCCACACAATACTGCAGAATTTAAACTAACAAACATACCTCTGAAGAGATGACTCAGATTTAAAGTTCCAAAGCTGACAGAAATTTTAATAGAATTAGTTTTTTGTAATCTATTGAAGTCCAGGAACAAGGACCCAGAGCCTATTCTCTGCCCCCAACATACCTGGCTCTGTAACTCTGAAGCTTCCCCTTCAGAAAGAAGACATACAGATGGCCAAAAGGCACATGAAAAGATGCTCAACATCACTAATTATTAGAGAAATGCAAATCAAAACTACAATCAAAACTCACCTCACACCAGTCAGAATGGCCATCATCAAAAAATCTACAATTAATAAATGCTGGAGAGGGTATGGAGAAAATGAACCCTCCTACACTGTTGGTGGAAATGTAAATTGGTACAGCCACTAAGAAGAACAGTATAGTGGTGCCTTAAAAAACTAAAAATAGAGCTACCACATAATTCTTCAATACCACTCCCGGGCATACATTTAGAGAAAACCGTACTTCAAAAAGATAGGTACATGCAACCAAATGTTCATTGCAGCACTATTTACAGTATTCAAGACATGGAAGCAACTTAAATGTCCATGGACAGATGAATGGATAAAGAAGATGTGGTATACATATACAATGGAATATCACTCAGCCATAAAAAAGAATGAAACAATGCCATTTGCAGAAACATGGATGGACCTAGAGATTACCATACTAAGTGAAGTAAGCCAGACAGAGAAAGACAAATACCATATGATATTTCTTATATGTCATATATTTTAAAAAATACAAATGAACTTACATACAAAACAGAAATAGATCCACAGACATAGAAAACAAACTTATGATTACCAAAGGGGGATGGGGGGAGGGATAACTTAGGAGTTTGAAATTAACATATACACACTACTATATATAAAATAGATAAGCAACAAGGACCTGAATCACTTTGCTGTATACCTGTTAACTAACACAACATTGTAAATCAACTATACTTCAATAAAAATAAATAATAAATTAATAAATAAAAATTAAAATAAATTTAAAAGGCCATTGTTTCCCCCTCCACCAAAAAATGAAGGAAATCTGTAGGGAACATGCCAGAACTAGATGGTGGTTTTACAGAGCATGATGGAAGCATTGTGAGTCAAGTACCTGTGTTTTAAGATTAAAATTTGGTGTTCAGGAACTTCTTAGTATATGAATGATCTCCTTCAGGCAAGGAAAGGTAGGGGTATAGATGGGAGCAGTCACTTCAAACGGTGCTGAGTAGACACACAGCAGGCATTCAGTAAATTTCCGCCTACTGATATATTAATTGCAAAAAAGCATTCAAAGGGGAATGGAAAAGATACAATTCCACATCTTAAAAATACCTCACTTTACCATAATATGTACAAATAATACCATGAGTGGTGTATGTGATTCGGAAGCAGATTAGAATGTTTACAAAATAAACCACCTTTTGTTAATTCTTTGTATAACTCTTCAGGGCTTTAAAATTTTTTTTTGCATTTACATTTACACGAGGCCTTTCCTGTTCACTACAGATTATAGAACATTTTAGATAGGGAGAGTTACAGGGTTTAATTTTAAAAGCAAAAAACTCCACGTTATTTCAAATACTAATCAAATACAATTTGAAATAACTTTTGAAATAATTTAGTTTAAAGGTAAACTATTGTTTTCACTGGTGCCCTCCATAAACGTTTGCAAAATAAATTAACTTTTTAAAATAAGGAGGCCTGTCCTCCACTCCTTGGCCCCATTGCTATCACAGCTGTACTGAGGAATATAATTTTCAATGCATTTTGAAGCGCACATTTACCTGAATTGATGTACTCAATCCTTCCATACACAATACTGAACACCTGCTCTGTACCAGGCATCATATTAGGCTTTGAGAAATATGACATTTGTAATAAACCATTTTAATTATTCGTTAAAAGATATGCCCAAATACTTTCTAGGCAACACTTTGTTAGCCTATATTAAAACAGTAATTTTGGGCTTCCCTGGTGGCGCAGTGGTTGAGAGTCCGCCTGCTGATGTGGGGGACGCGGGTTCGTGCCCCGGTCTGGGAGGATCCCACGTGCCACGGAGTGGCTGGGCCCGTGAGCCATGGCCGTTGAGCCTGCGAGTCCGGAGCCTGTGCTCCGCAACGGGAGAGGCCACAGCAGTGAGAGGCCCACATACCGCAAAAAAAAAAAAACAACAGTAATTTTGCCAATAATAAGTCTGAATTTATTTTGTAATAGTTTAAAAGTCTTATAGGCCTTGCTCCTATCAGGCTGAAATGACAAATGCATCTGACACCTCATGCCCTTCTCAGGGTCAGGTCTTTTCAGCACCCCCCTCCAACTGCAGTCCTTTCTGGCAACACCTTTGACAAAGTCTAACATGATAGGATCAACCCTCAGCTCTACCGTGACTTTCTCACATCTATTCTTGGGCTTTCTGACAGAGCAGCAAGCACTCACATAAATGCAATGGAAAAACTGAGGGAGCGAATACCCCCATGGAGCAGTTGTGCTCCCTTCTTCCATCCCTTGGGTAATCATTTTGTGGAATAGCTCCTCAGAAGCACCCTATGCAGGGCCTGCTTAGTATTGGAGCTGCACTGGCTTTACCTCCTTCCCTATTTCCCTTCTCCTTGTCCCTCACTCCTGATTCCTGGGGTAACTTCTCAAAATAAACAACTTCCATGCAAGCCCTTCTCTCAGCCTCTGCTTTTATAGGGGAACAAAGCTAGGATAGAGAGGTTTCACTAGTCACAAACTCCTCAGTGAGGCACATAGCTGCAAATCCATACACCACTGAAGTCATTCTCCTCCCCTCAAGAACGACTTCATTAATATATTCTTCTATTCACAACTTGTTTAACAAAACCTAAATTTCTTACCTAACACTAAAGGTTCTGGATAATCTTCACCTCCCCCCCAGCCACCTCCACTCTCAATATCCAGGCTTACTCCCTCCTTTTTGCTCAGTCAGAACCTCCCTCTAGATGTCCTGTCACTACTAGTCAAGCATAACCTGCCTTGACCTGTGCTCTGAACTCCCACGGCTTTCAGAGCCTGTACCACCAAGTTCAAAACAACAGTATTGTCTCAAAATCTGCTTATTTTTTTTTACTCTCTCCAATTACACTTTTAGGATCGAGGCACTAGTTATATTCTATTTTTGCATTTCACAGCACTTAGCAAAATGTGGACACATGGTAGGTCCTTAATAAATGTATACTGTTGATAGATTTTCCTTCCAGCTTACTTCACAGGACACTGCAAGCTATTCCAAAGTTGGGCAAGAAAGAGAACCTAGGTTTTCCCCAAGGTCAGACTTGTTACTCTCTGCTTTTGAGAAAAATGAAGGATATGATCAAATCTGAAATTAGCATGCAAAAATGCATGTACTCACCCCCCCAAAAAAAAAAACTACTATGCTTCTGCTTCAGGTTAAAATGTCTTTTTTTTTTTTTTTCAAAAGAAGTGTTTAATCAGTGTCAGTGACTCAAATTGTTAGGGAAATGTGACTCTTCAACTTTTGGGGGAAGTTTAGGGTACAGAGAAAAAGCTATCTGTGAAGAATCACTACCAGTAGGTTACTTCCAGACTCCAGTTATAGCACTGTTATTGACCCCCTTCCTACAGTCGATAGAACTTAGCAGTGTATAGAGCAGTTTGGGGGATGACCATCTCTAAAGTGCTGAACGTTCCTGGCAAGCTCTAACAACAGCGGCAAGATGTGTTTGTTTGCTGTCATCTATAGTCACTGCCTTAGTTCAAGCCCTTATTATTCCTTTTCTGGATTAGTATAAAATTTCCTAGGGACTATCCACTGAATAAAAGTCAATCTTTTTACTATGACCTCCGAGGTCCTTCCTGGTTTGATCTCTGAATACTTCTTCAATGGGACCTCTCTCAGACTTCTACCCTTCCCAAACCTAAATTCTAATCATTCAGAATTAATTGCAGTTTTCTTTTAACTCTGCCTTTGAACATTTTGTTTCCTCTTTTTGAAATGCATCACCCTTTCTTTGCTTGATTAACTCATTTTTGATGTTCAACACTCACCTCAGTCACCATTTCCTCCGGAGAGAAACCCCTGATGGTTCTACCTCAGATAAGAATTTATTGATATGTGTCCATCATTATAATTCTATGTATTACACTGAATTTTATTTAGCTGATTGTCTGTACCTGAGTTCCATTAGGGCATTAAATAGTTTATATTTGTATTGGTTTCCTCAACATATAATAAGCCATCAATAAATTTTTAAAGAATAAATAAATTAATACTAGAGGATATTGAAATAAAAGCTAGTATGTTATTGCTGTTAGAAAGTAAATGGTAAAGCAAAGGTCTTAATTAAAAAGAGATATTTGGCAAAAAAAACAGGACTAAAATGAAGCGAGAAAAGTATAGAGGAACAATGTGGAACAGAGGTGGTCACAAGAATCTATCACTGGTGATCCCCAAGATACCAGGATGGCCTAGGGAGGGACAAAAGAGCTCAGATCAGAGAGATTTAGGTAAAGAGTTATGTACATGTAGTTTGCTGTATAGGATTTACAGACTGAAATTTCTGACACTGGTAAGCACCTCATACACACTAATTGACTAAATGATGACTAAATTTGGGTTTTTGAGCTACTCTGATGGGTACAGATCCTGGATCCACCCTTTACCTGCTGTATGTGCTTAACCTTTCTGAACCTGTTTCTTCACCTACAACATAGGGCCACCTGAGTATTGGGGTTGCAGCGAGGATTAATGTGGATGTGTGCAGAGAATGTAATACAGATGCTAAGAGAGTATTTATTTAATAAATGGCAGCTATATTAGTCAGGGTTGTCCAAAGAAACAGAATATAAGGATATGAAAAAATATATATATTCACGAATATACATATATTCCAAGCTGGAGACACAGGAAAGCCGGCAGTGTCGTCTGAAGGCCTGAGAACCAGGAGCACAAAGGGCAGGCAGGAGAAGATCAATTTCCCAACTCAGAGTTAATCAGGGAGAAAATTCAATCTTTGCCTTCTTGTTCTATTCAGACATTCAATGGATTGGATGTTGTGCACCCACATTGGGGAGGGCCATCTACTTTACTCAGTCCATCAATTCAACTCTAATCTCTTTCAGAAACACCCTTACAGACTCACCCAGAAATAATGTTTAACTACCTGTGCTGGGCATCCCTTGGCCCTGTCGATTTGACATGTAAGATTAACCACCACAGCAGCTGTTGCTCTAGTAGCAGTAGTGGTTGTTGTTTTCATTTTAGTAGTAATGACAATCATCTTATCTAAAGAAGAGATATCCTTGATTCTTTGGGTGTCAGTAGCAGAACTCGCCAAAGGTAAAGGTGGGAACTCCTATACTAAAAGTCCACTTTTATCATTGGCTCTGGACCATTTCCTCCTTTCTCAAATTTGCTGCCCTCAACAGTCTGGGCCATCTCAAGCATACCAAACTGTACTAGTACAGATTAAGTGAGAGAGAGCATCATGGCTACTCTGAGTTCTTCATTACCATATTTAACTAAGAAAATGCTTGAGTAATCCTTCTCTCCAATAGGAGCATTCCAGTAACTGAGCATCTTCTCACCCCTTCATTTCATGACCATTTTAAGACCAACAGAAAAAAGTCACAATATTGAATAGACTGGATGTAGAACTATTTTTCATTATTCTTCTACCGTGTTTTAAATTATCTCTCAGTCCGCCTGCTAGCAGCTCCAGACACCTCTAAATCCCTGAGGCTAGGCAAGTGCATTCTCTAAAATGCCTGAAAAGCAAATTATTTTTAACAGCATCCCATCTCTCTTTCCAAGCAGAGCATATGACTCAGAAACCACCCTTTCTCCTGCTGACTGCCATCCCTCTCTCATCTCAGGATAAATAGACCACTTTAGTGTTGATAACCAGTCCATTTATGTTAAGACTGACAAATTAAAGGCACCCACACTTGATGTTTGTGGGGATCCAATTATCGATAGCTATTACTAACAAACATGAGATTTGTGGGGGTTTTTTTGTTTGTTTGTTTTGATGTGCTGCAACCAGGATCTTTCTTGCAACTCACCTTTAATTCAAGTTGGAAGCAAAATATAATAATGAGACACAGGTCTACTGAACAATATTCAAATATCTGTCTGATGGCAAAACTCATTAAAAGCCATGGGCCTCGGGCTTCCCTGGTGGTGCAGTGGTTGAGAGTCCGCCTGCCAATGCAGAGGACACGGGTTCGTGCCCCGGTCCGGGAAGATCCCACATGCCGCGGAGCGGCTGGGCCCGTGAGCCATGGCCGCTGAGCCTGCGCGTCCGGAGCCTGTGCTCTGCAATGAGAGAGGCCACAACAGTGACAGGCCCGCATACTGCAAAAAAAAAAAAAAAAAAAAAAAAAAAAGCCACGGGCCTCCTATGATGAGCCAGTACTTTCTGCTTGGCACCAAAACAATATGTGCATGAACTTCTCAAAGAACCAGCTGGAAGTATACCTTATCAAAAAGCAGGGTCAAAATTATGAATCAGCCCAGAGAGTATACACAAAACTTACTAGCATACTGGAAGAGTCAAGAAACAACAAACCAACTGCCTGCAGTAGTATCCATTTAATGATTAAAAAGAAAATATTGGATTTCTGTGATAATCTATCTTTGCAGCTTTTACAGCCACCTAGTCCTAACATCTAGCAAATTTCAGAAATATAAAATGAATAAATTTTATCTTCAAATTTATGTAGGGTATCTTTTCCATTTCACCATATTACTTTAGTAAACAATAGAAATATTTAAAAATAAATACAAAAAGGAATAGCTTTGCAATGATGCATTTGAATGTAGTATGTATAATCACACAGAGAGGAAACTTTATAGAATTACACTCACTGCTATACAAATTAAAGCCCAAAATAGGACAACATATTATCAAAGACCTATGCTTATTACTCTATATAATTCGTAACACAGCAGCTTTCAGGAAAATTACATGTTTCTATAAAAAGCCAACCCACAGTCTTTGGTTGATATTATTCCTTTGAAGCTGTGTGCTCCTAAAACTAGGAATTTGGAGTTTTAGAATGTCATACCTGTACAATCAGATACTGTTCTTCATGCTATTGTCCAACCAATTCTTATCCCAAAGTCCACTTATAGCAATAATAGCAACACATTTTTTTCTGTCATTAAGTATAATCATGATTATAATAACAATGGCAAAAATGTATATACTTTTATCTCAGAAGGGCATGGAGACATTTACAGATGTGTATATTTACAGATGCATTATCTTTGTGAAATAGGTTGAAGTAGATTATACACAGTTTTCACCTAGAAAAATGGGAGCAAAATAATTTTCCTAAGGTTGGCCTTGGTATGACTATATCATGGGTTTTTATTTATCCACTAGTTAAACATTTATTTCACTCTTTGTTCCCCTCTCTGTAATGTTAAACATCCAATCAGAAATAACTTTTTATTCATGTAATATCTATACTTCTATGATTCTTACCAGTAGTTCCTAAATATACCCTCAAATTAAAATGAGCTTTTCTCACACGTCTACTAGTGTTTTTCCTAACCACTTTATAACACCCACTACTTTTACTTATCACATTCTTTTTTTCTAGCCATAGCAGTTCAGTGAGAAGCTCTCTGAGATATCTTTGATATGGAAGAGCCACTGAAAAAGGAAGCTTAGAAAAAAACAGGAAATTCTATTTCTAAACACTGAAGTATAGAAATAAACACAGTCACGCACTGGTGAAGATAACATACTGTTGCTATCATAATAAGATATGGTATTTGGATTAAGTTGAAAGGAAAGCATATCTAATTATACAGCTAAGTGGCAGATGACAATTTGAACTGCTTGATATAGTTTATAGATTAAAAGTTCACAGAGCCTTTATCTAATTTTTTCTCCCCATCCTTTGATAACCTCTTAAATGGAATGTTGAGAATAGCAACCTTCAAAAGTGACTGAACACATAGGAGGCTTAACTTTTCCTAATGACCTTTTAATGCAAAGCAAAAGGTCAATAGTTAGTGCTACTCACATTGAGGCGGACAAAGAATGTGGACTAAGTCTAAATGACAAAAGCTTGTTGTTGGAGGTCACTTCTCAATTGACTTTCTTGACATTAATGCTTGTTATAACCCAGGCAACTAGTTTTCAAGTTGCTGTTCTCTCTTCAAAGCCTTGCTTATTATAGATAAGATATTTGTCAAAGACATAGTTAGCTTACTCAGTTACTTGAATAGTCTGTAGAAATAAACCTTCAAATGTTGCCCATTCTTTCACAAGAAACATATTTTAGTACATTTTCTTTAAACTAGGTTGAAATTTTAAGCTCTGTCTCTAGAACATACATGTAATGAGCTTTAGGTCTTTGGCATTCCTTGATGTGTCAGTGGTGTTAATACTGTGGGTATGTTCTCAGGGTCTTCTTGGTTTACGTGCATTTTCAGAAGGTGTGGTTCAGTGGAATGTGTACTGGATTCACTCAGCTGAGCAGAGTTGCAGTGCCCACTCTGACATTCACCAGTTTTTAAATTAGCATTGTTTGAGAAGCTGCTCTTAAACTCAGGGGCTGCCTAAAAGTTTATATGAGAGTCTAGTGGACAAGAGTCCTGTTTGGGTCTCAGTTTTCTAATTTATACATTTGGGATTTGTATAAATGATCTGTAATTTTACCTACACTGATATTGTATTTCACACGTTTGTCCTCTGTCACCTTTAGCTGAATTATAACATCTTGAACATTCAACAGCCCCATTTGTTCATATTAGATTGAACACTCTGCTCTCTACCTCTCCTTCAGTTTTGGCAAACATGTTTTTACAGTACTTTGGATGATCTGAGGCATGTTCCTCGGCCTTTTCCAACTAGGATATATTTCTTTCTCATATGGGGCACAGAAGAAAGAACTGTCCCATAACTTCAAATTCAAAGAATCATATAATTTTAGGCTAGAAGAAAGCTTAAACAAATACTTCAACTGTGTTACTCATTGATCATTCAAATTGGTTGTCCCCCTGCCAAAAGGTCTGCTAGACCTGCACTTTCCAATAAGGAGTCACTAGCCACATGTTGATGCATACATTTAAATTGATGAAAATTTTAAAGTAAATATCCAGTTCTTCAGTTGTGTTAGCCACATTTCATGTGCTCATAAGCTGCCACATGGGGCTAGTGGCTTCCCTATTGAACAGCAGAGGTATAGATCATTTCCACCACCATGGAAAATTCTATCAGGTATTGCCAATGTAAACTAAGCTTTAATACTATCATTACAGAAAACTCATCACCTCCCAAGAGTATCTATGATGCTTTTAGAATGCAATTTTGGGGGGAATTTTTTCCATATATGTAATCAAACTTCTACCCATTTGTGCTAGTTCCATTCCCTAAGATGAGCCTACAAATTACATGTTCTTCTACATGGTACCCTTTCAAATATTTCAAGAAATTTTTCATGGGCCTCCTCTTCTTTTTGTGTCCTTTTACATGACTATCTCCTGTATTTTAGGTACATAATAGAATTTGATGACTTTGCCTTAAAAATTCTGAAGTGTGAGTTTTATTGAGTCACAAATTTACAAACCTAGGGCACAAATATATAAATGCATAAACATTTTACATAAAAAGAAACAGTTATGTATCCTCCAAATTCTCCCTTCCCATCCTGACTGCCATGCATAGAATAGGCAATCAATAAATATTGGTTGAATTAATAAATGAATAAATTTAACCAGGACATGTTGCTCTTAATATATCAATAGCTTGCTCTTGACGTGTAATCTTCTCCATGTAGTAAATTTAAAACTCTTCTGATTATAAAATAATAATATTCATCATAGATAACCTTGAATATGCACAAGAAAACGTAACCAAGATGCTACCACTTAGAGATAACTACTATTAATCTTTTTGTTGCCGTGGTTTTATCGTGAACAGATTTGGAGTATATGTTCATATTTTAGAAACAATTTTTTCATCTAATACATCATGAGTTTTGTTCTGTGTCACTGAGGAAATTTTTAACGGCTTCTATTTATTAGCTATATTATATTAAATTATTTTATATTACTTCATTTTGGATTAGTAAATATTTAATTTATGGACTGAATTGTTTCCCTTCCAAATACATGTGTTGAATCCCTAACCACCAGTATCTCAGAAGGTGACTGTATTTGGAGATAGGGTCTTTAAAAAGGTAACTAAATGGGATCCTTAGTGTGGACCCTAATTCAATATGACTTCGTAATCTTATAAAAAGTAGAAATTAGGACACAGACAACAGAGACAGTGGGGTGACCATGTGAGGACATAGATAGAAGGCAGCATCTGCAAATCTGCAAGTCAGTGAGAGAGAGAGGCCTCAGAAGAAACCAAACTGGCTGACACCTTGATCTTGGACTTCTAGCTTCTGGAATTGTGAGAATATACATTTCTGTTTTATAAGCCACCCAGTCTGTGATCTTTCCTTATGGTAGCCCTAGTAAACTAATATGCTTTATTTCCAATTTTTAATTTTCATAAGTAAAGCTATTGTTTCAAAAAAAATCTTTGTGCACATCTCTGATTATTTTCTCACATAAAAGTTTTACAAAAAATTGTTTTAAAATTTTTATGGAAAAGCCTTTAATATACATTTTCAAATGGTCTCATTAAAAGTTATACTTTGAACCATGCAAAAATTTTACCAACTCAATAAACAAAGAAAAAAACACATCACTCTGTGTTTTAATTTTGCATTTTTTAAAATTCAAGTGAAGTAGAACTTTTTTTCAAATGGTTATTGGCCACTGTTTTTGTGGTATTGTGATATGCAAACTTTATAGTCTTAAGGCACATGTAAGTACACAGTGATTAGTTTTGCATGTATTTGAACATATATATTTATATATATGTGTGTTCTCTGCCCTTGCTTTTATCAGTCAACATTACTTCGATATTTATTTGCATGGTACAGTTAGTTGCATGGTATAACATTATTCTGTATGACTACATCTCAATTATTTACCTCTTATCAATGGATTTTTAGATTATTTGTTTTTTTATTACCAACATAATTGCCATGAGCATATTTGTATCTTTGCACATTGGACAAAATTTTGCTATGATGTGTCAATAAATGAAGTTACTGGCTTTACTAGTTGGAAGGAACAGTGTAATATAATGATTAAGAGGATGAACTCTGAAGACAGACTGCCTAGATTCAATGCTGTTTGTACTAGTAATGGGCTTTTGATGTTGGCCAAGTTACCCAAACTCTCTGTCAATTCCCTTATACATAAAGTGATAAAAATTACAGTATGTACCTCACAGCTGTAAGGATAAAATGAAATTGTATTTGTAAATTTAGGAAAATAACTGGAACATAGTAAACACTCCACAATGTTCATTGTATTTCCAACAATATAAGATAATAATAAATTATTTTCCAAAGTGGTCATATGAATTGATACTTCCACTAGTGGCACATATGAGTTCATGCACTTGATGTTGTGGGACTTTAGTCCAAGATAAATTGAAATAGCTATAATTTTCACTGTCACTGTTATACATTTTTCAAGTGTATTCATTTATTTCAGTTTAGTCACTCTCCTTTCAAAAAACTTTTAGATTGTTCTCAATCTAATCTTGTTATTACAAACATCACTGCTATGAATATTTTTGTATATGACTCTTGGTGTCTGTTGGCAAACGTTTCCCCCTGGTTTATGCAAAATGTAGGTTATCTCAAAGATAAGAATGTACACAATATTTGAGAATGAATCAATTACAGAGCCCTAGATGATGTATCTATGTCAAAGGTTTAGATTCTAATGTCCAATTCTCAAAGATTTCTAGAATTTTTTTCTCCCAAGCAGTCCTAATATGTAGTCTATTCCCAAGATATAAAAGCTGATTAGTTTTCTCCACTTGGAAGGGATTCAGTTGTGGCTGTATTTCTGGAAAGGAATGGAGAGTTTAAGAGAACTTCAGAAATGGAGTAATAAGTGCCATAGCATACCCAGAGAATATATATCATATATAAATAAATATATTTAATACCCTCAGGATTTCAGAGCTGTATCTGCCCTCCACCAGCCATAGTTTCTCACCATTGGACAGCAGCAGGAATCATCATGGAATAAAGGAAATATTCCAAGGTTATTCCAGAATGTGCAGGTGAGGCACATGCAGCCTCTGAGACTAAGAAGAAATAGTGTCTTCTGCCTTCCCTTTTTGCTGAGATGACACCAATCATCCTCAATTTCTTGCCCTCTTATTTAGTCACTTCTTTAGTATTCATCTCTAATAATGTGTAACCACAGCCTGTCATTACAATCAAAGGATAAAATCAAACATAAAATATGAATAGAGGCTACATTAAAAAATTATCTGTTTGTTCGTCACAGAACCACTAGCAGCTGCCTTAATTCACAGTTGGCTCCATCATCTTATTTGCTCTTCCTCAGGCTGGGGCTCTCATCCTTCCTTCTGCAATGGCCAGAGTCATTGGTTTCATCCACCTTGTCAGCTGCAAGGTGGGAAAAAACATTAATGGGTACAAATGACCTTTTAAGTAATCACTAACCCCAGAAAAACAAGATGGTAGGAGTCTCCACTGGATTAGATTATAGTATGTCTTTCAAATTAATTCAGATCTAGAGTCCTAGGTCTTGAAATAAAGACAGAATTAAAGTGTCAAACATTGTGTTTTTATAAATATGATGAAAATGAAAAACAAAGTTAGTGCTGGTTTACAAACTACTTGAGCTCAGGACTTCAAATTCCTCGTAGTTATAGTGCTAAAAGTTGTTTTAAAGAAGAAGCACCATGGTTCAGGTTAACATGGCTAAAGCAAGATGGAAAAGTGAAACAAGCACTGGAAATGAAGTCAAGAGGCATCACTGGTTTTTTACAGGCTGTGTTACTTTGTGCAAGCCACTAAATTCTCTGACTTTATATTCTTACTTTGGTAAGAATAAACATGGAATTCAATAATTATTTTCCCTCAATAACCTGAATAGTTATCTCCTTGATCCATGTAGGAAGGCAAATGGGCAGAAGTCTGGGATGTTCCTCTCCATGTTAACCAGAGTTACCTTGATCTGTTTCATATACTGGATTAGACAATCTCTGAGGTGCTTTGCATGGTCTCTAAATCACCTTAGAAAACTACAACAGTTGTTCTGAACCCTGGCTGCAATTAGAATCTTCTTGGGAACTATAACAATCCCAGTACCTGGAACACATCCTCAGAGACTGTGACTTAATTGGCCATTGTAGGGCCATGCCAGCAATAATATTTAAAAGCTCTCCAGGAGATTCTGTGCAACTAGGGTCAAGAAACCCTGCTCTCAGGGTTTATGAATACATGACTGGATTGGGACTCCTGCTTTGTCCATTTACATTAGTCCACATGCCAAACACCCAAAACCTTTCAGTCGGCAAGAAATTAGGCAGCAGACTTGAAAGAAATTGAATAAATATTTCCTCTTTTTATTAATCTCTCTGGCTAGACTTTTCATGGAGATGGATTGTTATGAGTCTGAGCAGCAACTGGTGTGTTCCTAGGCCACTGAGATGATGAGCAGGGGAGAGTCTGGGAAAAGCTAGACTAGGATGAATAGATTCAATGAACCTCAGTGCATTTACAGGAAACTTGGTAAGCCTTTCAGAAAACCAGCAGACTTCCTAAATCAATATCCTAGGGCAGGGTTTCAGCAATAACCATGCCAATCTTTCCTACTGTGTATGGGTGAAGCAGCAAGAATCCATGAATTAGTGGCAGTTCAATTCTCATTCAATATACACCTGATCTGTCCCTGGTTCAACAGTTGTGGCTACTCAGCTGACTCCTGTTGACTCTTTTCAGCTCCAAACTTTGTGACCTAGAAAATCTGTCCTTCCTACATACATAGCAACTCTGTACCCGATTCATTAGTTCCACTAACATTCTTCCCAAGACATGGGATCATTCTACATTTCATGTTTTACAGAGATGCTTTTGCAAAATTTGCATCAGAGAGCTGTATTAATTCCATTTCTATTGCCAAAAATGCAAAAATTTATTAATCTATTTTAAACACAAGTGAGAAAAACTATTAAACTTTCTTTGTAATACGAATGTACCTATTATGAACATAAGCTTGATTAAATGAAAAGTTGACTTTTATTACAATATGGCAGCATACTGATAAGTGATAAATGGGGATAATAATTTATTATTAATATGTATGACAATGCAGTAATTATTCATAACCTTAGGTATACAGTCTGAAAATAGCTTAATAAAAGTAGACAGATGATAGCTAGAGATAGATACTCATAAATCAGGGAGAGTATGAAAATGGCCTAGGAAATCATTAAAAATGAATAGTCTAGGAATGGCAAAGAACAGAGTTATACCAGACACCAGTGCATCCATCCTTATTTTAAATCAGAAGCTACCTTAGGCAAGGGGATAATTGGTCCTGGTTCAAGGCTGCTAAGTACAATGTCAATTTTTAAATACTTAACATGCAAATGCTCAGATTTTAGGGTAAATGGTTGAGAGTAGAGGAAAAGATGGTCTCTCTCCTCTTTATTTGAGAATATAAGTGATAAAAAGAAACCATTAAGATGCAATAACTAAATACAATAGTAATAGGGGCTATCATTTAAAATCACTATGTGCCAGGCATTAATAGATATAATAGATGTTTTATATATTTGATCTCATTGAATCATGCAAGATGTATATTATTACCTTGTGTTACAGGTGAAGAAACTGCCTCTTAAATATTAAATAACTAGCCCAATCCATATAACTCCTAAATAACAGAGGTAAATTCAAACCCAGGTCTCTCTGTTTTAGTTCTCTGTGAGTGTCAGTGGATATAATTATTAGGATGCATAGCAACTGACATATGAAGCCAGGAACTATTTTGACTAAAGAATTGGTAAAACATCTTGGGGAAAATAAGCCATTTATTAGCTATTTTCTGTGTCAGTCTCTATTTCCTCATTTCCAGAATGAATAATCGCACCTTCCTGGAATCAAGTTCTTGTTCATTTAATGAGATTCCCATAGCCCCCATTCCATGAATAGCACCTTTATTCACCCAGCTAGATACCTGAAAGTCAACCTGACCTCACACCCATGTCTAATTTGGCCAAGTCTAATTGTTTCCAATTCTAAATAGCTCTCATATCCCTCTCTTAATTTCTATCTCACTTACACACATTAGTTCAAAGACATATCAGTTCTCACCTGGATTATTCTCACTATTCTTTAATCCATTATTTTCATTGCTATGAGAAAGATCTGTCTAAAAGGCTAATTTGATCACTTTTCCATGATTCTGCAATCAAGCATATACTATAATTCAACAACTTCATCCCTATGGATATACCCAACAGAAATGCATACATGTTCACCAAATGGCATATACTAGAATGTTCATAACAATTCTATACAAAATAGTAAAAATTAGAGACCACCTAACTGCCTGCCTTTGGAATAGATAAAAACATTGTGGCATATTTACACAATGAAAAAAAAACTGAACTACATATAAGTAAAATGTTTGTATGTACAAAAATTTAAAAAAATCAAAAACATGCAAAACTAAGCTATGCTTTTAGAAGTAGGACCAAGTTTACTCATGGAGTTGGGGATAGCATCTGGAAGAGGGTGCTGGTAATGTCCCATTTTTCTGTCTAGGTCTTGGTTACATATGTGTGTTCATATGAATATTTATAAAGAGTATGAACACTTATGATACGTTCACTTTTCTTTTATGTGTGTTATATGTCAATAAAAAGTAAAACAAAAAAAGAAAAGAACAAAAAACCTTCAATCATTCTCCAATGCCTTTCAACTCTTGCTTCTCTCCTACATATATCTGTATTAGTCAGGATTCTCCAGAGAAACAGAACCATTCAGGTCCAAAGGTGGGTTAAGGAAGAATTCCCTCTTCTTCAAGGGAGGTCAGTCTTTTTCTATTAAGGCCTTCAGTTGATTGGATGAAGCTCACCCACATAATTAAAGGGAATCTGTTTTACTCAGTCTGCTGATTTAAATGTTAATCTCATTTTAAAAATACCTTCACAGACACATCTAGAATAACACCTGATCAAGAATCTGGTTACTGTGACCTAGTCAAATTGACACATAAAATTAACCATCACAGTACTCTCTTCTAAGCCATATTGAATTACTTAGTGTTCCTCAAATGTACCCATGTCTATAATGTCTTTTTATTAGCACATCTTTATCCACCTAGGAATTTCCCCTCAAACCTTTGTTTTATCACTTTCCCACTCTCCTTTTCTGCATCATTTACTCCCATTCATTCTTCAAACCACAGTTCAGGCATTACTTCCTTTGAAAATCCTTCCTGAACCTCCACCTTTTTAGTCTTACCTCTGCCATAAAACTTACCACTGCACCCCAGTATCATATTGATTGGTCTAGTTCTCTCCCTGTCTCTCTAAAGCACTGAGTTTCACTGAGACCAAGTCAGAACATATTTAAAATCAGAGGCATCTGGAGTGGTTATCTTGGGGTCCAATGTGCTATGCAGACACTGAAGATGATGAGATCTGGTTAAATGAAGGAATGAGTGAGGGAATGTACAAATAGAATTCACACCTTCTAATACAGATTTCCTAGACACTATTGTTGCCATACCGAGCTTTGGCCCCACTGCCTCCCCTTCCTCGCTCTAGCCATTTGTGTCTCACAGCAAATGTCTGAGGTCATCTTCATACAGTACCAAAACCATCACTTGTTTCAGTGTCAGTAAAATCAAACAAGAATAGTCTGATTGCTTAGTTTTAAGATGACCATATAGATTGTTACTGAGTTAACAGCCTAGGGTACTCAAAATAATTGATTACACCACTGAAGCCTCAATGTAAACTTCTAATACATACCATCCAGTTAAATTGGGAAGTAATTGGTAAAAGTTCACATTAGTGGAGTTTTTTATATACAAGATGGGATTATGTCACAGGTAAAGAATAGGTGGATCAATCACCTTCTCAGGGATTCTTTTTTTCAGAAACAGTGGTTAACTATTGGTTTGTACTTTGTTCCTCACTCTTTCTGAGCAATATTAAACTGGTTTAGGTCTTCCTGTCCCTCTCCCAGCACCTCATTAGTAAATCTTTTTTTGTATTTAATACAAAATGTAGCCCATAGGCATTAATGAGGAATTGTTCAAAAAGTCACAAGGTCATATTTAATAAGAAAATTCTTTTATAGATCATTGCTTCATGCCAAGTTATGCTCTGTTCTGAAAATGCCCAAACTGAAGAAAATAGTCATTTGCTTGCTGAATAAAGTTAATATTTCACTGCTTAAAAATGTAGCTTGTTAACAATTTTTGAATCCATTTCCTTTTATAAATTAATTTAAACTTTCCCAAAGTCCAAGAAAGTGTTTACCCAAAAAGGGAAATCCATACTCAAACATCTTTAATGAATGTTGTGTGCTATGATGTATCAACTTGACTAGATTCACAACAAATATGTCTTTTTAAAACCTTTGAGAAGTCTTGCTGTAAGAAAATCTGATCAACCCAGCATTTTCTAAACCTATTTGACCACAGAATTTCCCAACTTTTAAACCAAATAAACCACTGCATTTATTCTCTTTTAAAATTCTATCACTATTATCACTAATTTTCAGTAACTTTTATTAATTTTATTATTGGCTTACTCCATGCAGGGCACTATCTAGGCATGGAAAATGTGGAGTGAGGTAAGACATGACTCCTGAACAGAAGGTGCAATAAATTCTAGAAGAAAGAGAGAAGATACTTAATATTACTAATAAACTGTAAGTTCAAACTGACTTGAGTTTAAACTTCAGCTCAGCCACCTAAGAATTTTGCAACCTTGGACATAATATTTTAACTATTTTTATATCAATGTCTTCATTTGTAAGATGAAGATAAATAATACTGTGTACTTCAAGTCATTATTTTAGGAATTAGATATTGGGTATAAAATATTTAATACAGTATATGAATCATAGTAAGTGCCCAATAAATGGCACCGATAATGATAGTAAAAAATGAGGAGGAGGACAGGAGGAGAAGGAGGACAATTTGATGGAGGCAAAAAGATAACATAAGAGATTTTTGTTAAAGGTCAAATTAATTATGCAATTATTCTGATCAACGGTGGAAAAGATCAACTAAGGTGGATGAAATAAATCAATCAAAAAGAACCAACTTAGAAGTTATGTAGAGATTTGTGGTTTGTATTCATACTTTGCCATATATATCTTTTCTTATTTAAATGCAATGTTAATGCTAATAATTTTCATTTTCTTTTTTATACTTATCATTATATAATTTGTTATATTGTGTGAGCCTTGAAACAGGCAGATGCTGTGATTTTATTTCTATATTAGAGATGAAGAAACTCCACAGAAGAAAACTGCCAGTTAGAAACAGACTCCAGATAAATAGAATCTTCTAGTTCCTGACAAGTTATCATCCATTAGACTTCATTAATTCCAGGATCTAGTCCTAGCCCCAGAATACAAATATGTTACTTTTCTCCTATCTGATTATCCTATCTATGAACAAAATGGCATGGCTTTCAAATCACATGCTGACAAAATTTGCTTTAAAGCATCACAACTAATTAGCTTTGTAAATAGTAAGAATATTTACAGGGGTATGGAAATGTCTTCTATAAAGAGCTAGATAGTAAATATTTTAAGCTTTGCAGGCCATATGGTCTCTGTCACAAATGCCCAACTCTGCCATTTTGGCACAAGAGCAGACATAGATACACACACACACACACATACACACACACGGAGGCACACCACAAGCCATTATTATTAATATCATTTTAAGCTTTAAAAACTGGTTTAACTGTACATTCCCTTTAATTCTTTTGAGGAATATGTTATTGGTATATTGTTGCTCTTTTGAAGTTAATCAGTATTCACTACCTCTATGAATTATTTTCCTTTAGTTTCACTCATTCTATTTTAATACATATGGGTGTGATTTTATTATATTCCATTCTTTCTTCAAAACTTGCTTCTTTCCATTCTCTCTGTCTATTCTGCACCTAGGATTCTACTCACATATATGTTGGATCCTTTCACACATTCTAGAGTTGCTGCTTACCTTTTCTTCTGTATTTTCTACCTTTTAATTCCTCTTTTATTTTAATACTTTCTCTGGTCCTGTACTCTCTTCTTTTATATCAGGTATGCAGTTAAATCACTTTTTTATATCAGTGCCTAATAAGTCTCAGAGATATGTTAACCAAACAAAAAATAAGCTAAATTAATCATGTACTAGCTTGTTGGCATTAGTAGTTGAGGCTACTTTGGGAGAACTGAATATTCAAAGCTTGCAGTTTTCTCATACATAAGGCAAATACACTTCACCAGGAAGACAAAAACTCTCAGGAAGAAAGTCACACAGATTTTCAACATGTAGAAGTGAGTGCACTAAGATAACTGCTGTAGCACTAAACATATACGTTATGAATTCTCTCTGGGATCTTGGTTCCTCAAGTTCTTTCTTCCTTGGAACATTACTTCCTAAATGGATCTTCAAGAACTTAGTGTTTTCCTGTGTCTTATAATATTTATTTCAGCATTAATAACTTTTCTTGGTGGGAAAGAAAATTTTCAGCCAAAATGACCAGAAGCAGAAGTCAACTAATTCTTCTATTTTTTTAATTTAAAATATGAACAGTGAGATATAAGCTCCAGAACACTAGAGATGAGTCCATGATGACTTCTAGTAACTAGTCCTACAAAATACTAGGTTTGAAGCTCAACAAAAATGAACACTTGGGGGAAATTCTCAAATATTTGGAAACCAAATAGCACACTACTACATAAGCCATGAGTTAAGGAAGAAATCAAAAGAGACACTAGAAAGTGTTTTGGGTTAAATGAGAATGAAAATAAACTAAAATTTGTGGAATGCAGTTAAAGCACTGTTTAGAGGGATAATATAGCACTAAATGACTATATTAGGAAAGAAGAAAGATCTCAAGCCAGTTCTTAGCTTCTACTTTAAAAAATAGAAAAGAAAATTAAAAATTTTTTAAAAGCAGAAGAAACAACAGAAAATAAATCAATGAAATAGAAAGCAGAAAAACAATAAAGAATACCAATAAAATGAAAAAACTAGTTCTTTAAAAAGATCAATAAAATTGATAAATCCTCAGTCAGACTAATTGAAAAGAAAAAAACATATATATGACCAATATCAGGAATGAGAGAAGTGACATCGCTAGATTCTATATATATTAAAAACAAAGTCAAAAAATAACATAAACAAGTTTATGCTCATAAATTTGGCAACTTATAAATAGAAAAATTCTTTGAAATACACAAATCCAAAAATAAACCAAATAGGAGATTACTACAAGCAACTCTATGCCAATAAAATGAACAACCTGGAAGAAATGGACAAATTCGTAGAAATGCACAACCTTCCAAGACTGAACCAGGAAGAAATAGAAAATATGAACAAACAAATCACAAGCACTGAAATTGAAACCGTGATTTAAAAACTTCCAAAAAACAAAAGCTCAGGACCAGACAGCTTCGCAGGCAAATTCTATCAAACATTTAGAGAAGAGTTAACACCTATCCTTCTCAAACTCTTCCAAAATATAGCAGAGGGAGGAACACCACCAAACTCATTCTATGAAGCCACCATAACCCTGACACCAAAACTAGACAAAGATGTCACAAAGAAAGAAAACTATAGGCCAATATCACTGATGAACATAGATGCAAAAATTCTCAACAAGATACTAGGAAACAGAATCCAACAGCACATTAAAAGGATCATACACCATGATCAAGTGGGGTTTATCCCAGGAATGCAAGGATTCTTCAATATAGGCAAATCAATCAATGCGATAAACCATATTAACAAATTGAAGGAGAAGAACCATATGATCACCTCAATAGATGCAGCATAAGCTTTTGACAAAATTCAACACCCATTTACGATAAAAACCCTCCAGAAAGTAGGCATAGAGGGAACTTACCTCAACATAATACAGGCCATATATGACAAACCCACAGCCAACATCATCCTCAATGGTGAAAAACTGGAACCATTTCCACTAAGATCAGGAAAAAGACAAGGTTGTCCACTCTCACCACTATTATTCAACATAGTTTTGGAAGTTTTAGCCACAGCAATCAGAAAAGAAAAAGAAATAAAATGAATCCAAATAAGAAAAGAAGAAGTAAAGCTGTCACTATTTGCAAATGACATGATAATATACATAGAGAATCCTAAAGATGCTACCAGAAAACTACTAGAGCTAATCAATAAATTTGGTAAAGTAGCCAGATACAAAATTAATGCACAGAAATCTGTTGCATTCCTATACACTAATGATGAAAAATTTGAAAGTGAAATTAAGAAAACACTCCCATTTACCATTGCAACAAAAATAATAAAATATCTAGGAATAAACCTACCTAAGGAGACAAATGACCTATATGCAGAAAACTATAAGACACTGATGAAAGAAATTAAAGAGGATACAAATAGATGGAGAGATATACAATGTTCTTGGATTGGAAGAATCAAGATTGTGAAAATGACTCTACTACCCCAAGCAGTCTACAGATTCAATGCAATCCCTATCAAACTACCACTGGCATTTTTCTCAGAAGTAAGACAAAAAATTTCACAGTCTGTATGGAAACACAAAAGACCCTGAATAGCCAAAGCAGTCTTGAGAAAGAAAAATGGAGCTGGAAGAATCAGGCTCCCTGACTTCAGACTATACTACAAAGGTACAGTAATCAAGACAGTATGGTACTGGCACAAAAATAGAAATATAGATCAATGGACCAGGATAGAAAGCCCAGAGATAAACCCACACACATATGGTCACCTTATCTTTGATAAAGGAGGCAAGAATATACAGTGGAGAAAAGACAGACTCTTCAGTAAGTGGTGCTGGGAAAACTGGACAGCTACATGTAAAAGAATGAAATTAGAACACTCCCTAACACCATACACAAAAATAAACTCAAAATGGATTAAAGACCTAAATATAAGGCCAGACACTATCAAACTCTTAGGGGAAAACATAGGCAGAATACTCTATGACATACATCACAGCAAGATCCTTTTTGACCCACCTCCTACAGAAATGGAAATAAAAACAAAAATAAACACATGGGACCTAATGAAACTTAAAAGCTTCTGCACAGCACAGGAAACCATAAACAAGATGAAAAGACAGCCCTCACAATGGGAGAAAATATTTGCAAATGAAGCAACTGGCAAAGGATTAATCTCCAAAATTTACAAGCAGCTCATGCAGCTCAATAACAAAAAAACAAACAACCCAGTCCAAAAATGGGCAGAAGACCTAAATAGACATTTCTCCAAAGAAGATATACAGACTGCCAACAAACACATGAAAGAATGCTCAACATCATTAATCATTAGAGAAATGCAAATCAAAACTATAATGAGATATAATCTCACACTGGTCAGAATGGCCATCATCAAAAAATCTACAAACAATAAATGCTGGAGCAGGTGTGGAGAAAAGGGAACCTTCTTGCACTGTTGGTGGGAATGTATATTGGTACAGCCACTATGGAGAACAGTATGGAGCTTCCTTAAAAAACTAAAAATAGAACTACCATACGACCCAGCAATCCCACTCCTGGGCATATACCCTGAGAAAACCATAATTCAAAAAGAGTCATGTACCACAATGTTCATTGCAGCTCTATTTACAATAGCCAGGACATGGAAGCAACTGAAGTGTCCATCAACAGATGAATGGATAAAGAAGATGTGGCACATATATACAATGGAATATTACTCAGCCATAAAAAGAAATGAAATTGAGTCATTTGTAGTGAGGTAGATGGACCTAGAGTCTGTCATACAGAGTGAAGTAAGTCAGAAAGAGAAAAACAAATACCATATGCTAACACATATATATGTAATCTAAAAAACAAAAATAAAATGGTCATGAAGAATCTAGGGGCAAGATAGGAATAAAGACGCAGACCTTCTAGAGGATGGACTTGAGGATATGGGGAGGGGGAAGTGTAAGCTGGGACAAAGTGAGAGAGTGGCATGGACATATATACACTACCAAATGTAAAATAGATAGCTAGTGGGAAGTAGCTGCAAAGCACAGGGAGATCAGCTCAGTGCTTTGTGACCACCTAGAGGGGTGGGATGGGGAGGGTGGGAGGAGGGAGACACAAGAGGGAAGAGATATGGGGATATATGTATATGTATAACTGATTCAATTTGTTATAAAGCAGAAACTAACACACCATTGTAAAGCAATTATACTCCAATAAAGATGTTAAAAAAATAAAAATAAAAAATAAACCAAATAGCCTTCTATCTATTAAATAGATTTATTTTACAGCAAAAAAACGTGTCCATAAAGTAAATTCTAGGCCCAGATGACTTTATTAATGAATGCTATCAAATAGTTAAGAAGAGAATAAGAGAAATCCTACAATGAAAAACAGCATTACCCTGAAACCAAAACCAGACAAAGACGTTAGGAGAAAGAAAACTACAGACCAATATTCTTCGTGAGTATAATATAGATACTTAAATTTTTTTTTAATTTAAGAAATCAAATCCTATGATATATAAATCATGTCCAATTGAGGTTTATACCCAGAATACAAAATATTTAAAAATAAGTCAACATAATTCACCATATTTTCAAACTAACAAAAGAAAAACCACATGATATTCTTAATAAATGCAGAAGAAAGCATTTGACAAAATCCAACATATACTCCTGATAAAAATTCTTAGCACAAAGGGAAGGGAAAGAAGCCTCCCTATCTTGATATAGTGCATCTACAAAAAACATACAGCTAATAAATAAATAAAATTGTCTATGTAGAAAATTCTATGGAATGAACAAAAACACTACTACAACTAATAAGTGAGTTTGCAGAATAAAAGATTGTCATACAAAAATCAATTGTTTTTCTATGTATAGTATTAGCAAAAAATTGGAAATTTCAATTTAAAAATATCATTTACAATATCATCAAAAACTATGAAATACTTAAGCGTAAATCTAACAAAATGTGTTCAAGACCTGTACACTGAAAACTACAATATATTGCTGAGAGAAATGAAAGATCTCTAAAAACATAGAAAGTGACATATACAAAGCTCATGTGTCAGAAATCTCAGTATTTTTAAACACCAATTCTCCACAAATTGGTTTATATATTTTACACAGTACTATACGAGATCTCAACAGTATTTTTGAAGATATTGAAAACGTAATTTTAAAATTCATATAGAAATGCAAATGGCAGAGAATAGTTAAAACAGCTTTGAAAGGACTTTAAAAGTTCTTCAAGTTATAGTAATCAAGAGGGGTTGAATTGGCATAAAAATAGGCAAATAGATCAATGCAACAAAACAGAGTTCAGAAATAAACATACACGTGTATAGAAAACTGACTTTTGACAAGGGAAAGATCAATTTAGTGGGAAAAAAATAGCCTTTTACTAAATGGTACTTCAACAATTGGATATGCTTATGTCAAAATAAAAACAAATAAGCAAAACAAAATAAAATACAGCAGAAAAACTTTATACCTATACATTTAAAAAAAACTGAAAATGGATCTTAAAACTAAATGTAAAACCTAAAACTATAAAATTCTAGAAGAAAATCTTTATAAATTTGGATTAGGTTGATTTCTTAGAAGTAATATCAAAAGTATCATCCATACAAGAAAAGAAAACATAAATTAGACTTTAACAAAATAAAAACCTTCTGTTTTCTGTCACAATTAACAGAACAAAAGCATAAGCCACAGACTGGGAGAAAATATTTGGAAATCATATATTTGCTAAAGGACTTGTGTCCAGAATATATTTTTTAAAGCTCCAAATTCCACAAAAATAAAACAAACAACTCAGTAAAAAAAAAAATGACCGAAGATTTCAACAGATACTTCACCAAAATGGCAAATAAGCACATAAAAAGATGATCATCTTTTCTTTTTCTCACCTTAATTAGTCATTAAGGAAAGGCAAATTAAAACCACAATGAGATACAACTGCTCACCTGCTAGAATGGCTAAAATTAAAAGACTGACATACCAAGTACTGGCAAGAATGGAGGAACTGGAACAATTATATATAACTGGTAGGAATGTAAAATGGTTCAAGCACTTTGACAGTTTCTTTAAAAGTTAGACACACATTTAGCATATTATCTTGCCATTCCATTCTTAGGTACCTGTTAACCCAAGAGAAATAAAAGAATATCCACACAAAGACTTAAACACAAATGTATTTGTAATGTATTTGTCATGTATTTGTAATTGTAGTTGTAATACTCATGTATTTATAATTTATAAAAACTAGAAACAACCCAAAAATCTATCACAGGTAAATGGATAAACAAATTGTTGTATATTGGTACTATGGAATACTAATCAATGATGAAAAGAATGAACTGTTTATACATACAATAACATAGATGCATCTCAAGTTAAGTATACTGAGTGACAGAAACAGTTCTAAAAAATGCAAGCAGACAGCAGATCAGTTGTTGCCTGAAGACAAGGGAATGGGAAGACTAGAAGCGGACATTACAAAGGGGCATGAGGGAACTTTTGTAGGTGATGGATATGTCCACTATCTTGATGGTAGCGGTGGCTTCATGAGTGTATTCATACATCTAAATTTATAAAATTGAACATGTGAAATGTATTCAACATCTTACATCAATAAAACTGTTTCAGTTTTGTAAGATGAAGAAGTTCTGGAGATTAGTTGCACAACAATGTGAATATATTTAATACTACTGAACTATACACTTAGAAATGGTTAAGAGGGTAAATTTTATATTATGTGGTATTTTGTACCACAGTCTTTTAAAAATCTGTTTTTTAAAAAGTCCAAAGCATTCAGGACATCCATTTATTTATTGTTGGGGACAGACAGGATATTCTACCTGCCACACCCAAACGTGGGTCTTCACTTGTAGAGGAATGATGGGAAGTGGAAAAAATTCACTCATAACTCTGAAACACCATTTGAGGCAGTTGCAGTGGATAGACTTGTTTTAGTCTTTAGTACAAGCATTAACAAATCTATGAAGAATAATTTCTGTGAAAGAAAGCTCTCACAAAAAATGTTGATAGAATTACTCATTATAATATTTTGTTTTTAAGAAAGGGCCTACAAAGCCTCATGCAATCCACTTCATTGTCACAAGTATTAATTCTGTTTTTCCCAAGCAAGAGAAAAAGTTATTAGTTTCATGGTGAAAGTCAAGAAGGGGATCTTTAGACTCAAAAAGGGGAATTTTACCCAAGGTTGTACTAGATTGTACCAAGAACCAAGGTGTATCGTGAACTGGGTCTTAAATGCCAAAATTTGACAAGGGAGAGGATGTTTTAGGTATAGGAAACAGAATGGTCAAATCACAGTTTTGAAATAAGATTAATGAAAAATGTAGAGTTTTTTTTCAAATATCAATTTTATTGCTTTCTCCAATTTGCAGTTATCTGCTGAAATGCCACCTCATCAGACAGGACTCCCAATACCACACTGCATATTGTCAACCCTCAACCTTCTTGCTCTATCACTTTACCCAAATTTATTTTTTTCTTCAGAGAACTGTTAGTATCTGATATTACATTATGTAGTAATGGAATACTTATTTGTTTACTCTCTTGCCTACAATAAAATAATATCCATGAATGCAGAGACATTGTCCACATGTCATTCACACTATGTCCTCAGAGGCTAAAATATTGCCTGGTGCACAGAAGGCACTAATTAAATATTTGAATGAGTGGAGTTAAAATACCCATTGGATTTGTGTATCTCCCTTGTTACTACTGTGCCGTGAGGGGATTAGGAGTCAATCAATGAACCAGATTCTATCCTGCCATTTCTCACCCCAAACTCAAAGCGTTTTTGGGTCACAAACACGTTCTAACATAATCATTTGGAGTCAAAGCCCATACTTTATTTTAGTTCCTTTTTTATGTGTTCTATATCCCAGTCAGGTGTAAAATTCCCTTACAACTCACATTCTAGAAAGTCTCCTCATTATAGGCTTCCTGGATATCCTTGTAAATAACAAAGGAAATCAGTAAAGAAGAGTTAAATCTGCATCTCTGGACCGGCAGGTTTATTTTATTTTCTGTCATAAATGTAGCTCTTGGAAAAAAAATTCACTAAGATTTATGCAGGTCATTACCAAGAAACTTCACACTGTAAAACTCTTAGAATAAAATAAAAAGAGTCCTCATTAGCATAGCCAGATATCCCTGGGTGATGACAAGTCTCTATAAACATAGAGACGGGCATCTGCTTGGTGGGTTTGATGAACCACTACAAAAAACAGGTACCAGGCACCCTCTCTTTAGCTCTCCTGGGTCCCATCCCTGGAGATCATAACCTCCTCCACTTTAGAGATAAAAGGTAAAAGAGAGGTGATCTTATGGTAGAATTGGGGAGATATTCCCTAACACAAAATAGCAGGGCCCCAGCTTTGGTTTTCCTATCCATAGTTGAAGATTGGAAGGAACAACTAAGAAACAATTGAAAAGTTGCTGCAATCAGTCATTAGTGCTCATAGAGCTGCTGCTCTACTACCTTCTTCTCTCTTTGGTAACCTAGCCTGTCCCTACTCCTGATGCATATAGCCCTTCTGTGTGCTAACTCTCTCTTATTTAAAGCTGAAAGCAATCACTGATACATTGATTTGAAACTATTCACTCTAATACTTACACAATCACAGTCCAATTTGCTTTATAAGGCTTTCTTTTCTCTTTAATTGTGAGATATAAGCTCCTCACCCGTTGAACATTTCACACCGTTAGGACCAGTTTGGGGTAATCATTTAGATGACAGAGCTCTAGTGTGCTCCATGACTTCCAATGACAGTGGTCACCATGTAGTGAAAAGAATGGAATAGGCACTTGAAACCTAGTAAAGAGCAATTTTTTAAAAAATGATGTCTTTTTAATAACATAAATAATGCTGGCATATATTAATGTTCTAAAAGAAAAGAAGGCTACAACAAAGACTTCAAAGTTTCCAGTCAGGATGCTTAGAGAAATAGCAGTATCACTTACAGCAATAGCTAAAGTAGAACAAGCTGGAAGGATGATTAATTGAGTATGAGATAATAGTAAATACCCCAATTGAAATGCCCAGAAATATGGAAAATTTCAAATCTGTAAAACATTCAAACTGGATTATTTGCCAAAAGATACATTAAACTTACTTATTGGTGCATCACATTCTTGCCCAGCTAATTCGTTTGTCAAATGCCTTAGACAGAAGAAAAGAAAATTCACATTAAAAGGTCCACTAAGAATTGTTTCTAATGCAACAATGAGAGGAAAGCCCAATATTTTGATTTGTTCATATAATTGACAGTAATGAATACTGGTTTTGCTCAGATAAGGTGAAGAAATTCAGGATTTTCAAAGCAGTAGCCAAGTATGATTTGCTGGCTTCATCCATAATCTTCTTCTACATGAGAGTCTCTTTCTGAAGAAATTTACACTTCTTCCTCCTAAGGCCTTTATAAAGGAGTGGAGTGAATTTCACTTTGGCAGATTTAATTTAATTTAATTTAATTATTTATTTTATTTTTATATTTCTTTTTAATTTATTTACTTATTATTTTTAACATCTTTATTGGAGAATAATTGCTCTACAAAGGTGTGTTATTTTCTGCTTTATAACAAAGTGAATCAGCCATACATATACATATATCCCCATATCTCCTCCCTCTTGCATCTCCCTCCCACCCTCCCTATCCCACCCCTCTAGGCGGTCACAAAGCACCGAGCTGATCTCCCTGTGCTCTGCGGCTGCTTCCCACTATCTATCTACCTTACGTTTGGTAGTGTATATATGTCCATGCCTCTCTTTCGCTTTGTCACAGCTTACCCTTCCCCCTCCCCATGTCCTCAAGTCCATTCTCATTTTATTTTATAATTAACAGTAACTAGTTTGGGAGTTACACTGTGGTGTCTCTTGGTTTTGAATTTTCATTGAGTTTTTTAAATGAAAAACTTACAAACTCATGGGAGGGACTGCTGTAGTTTGTTGCCATGGATAATTGTCTCTAAATAAACTCAGGGTAGTTAAGTGGATATGAACAGATGGAAATAAATTGATGGAAGTTGACTATTGAGTCTCTTGGCTCCTATTTATTTGTCACCAGCAGCATATTTTTTGTCTTGTCATGCCTGGCATTTTATGCACTTGAACTTTAACAATGTCAGCTGGATTCCCCCTCAGAGCCTGTGTAAAACTGAACTCCAGGATAGAGCTCTCTGCAAACCTGGCCAGAGCCACAGTAGAGACCAATGGCCTAATCACAGTTCTCTAAGCCCTACAGAAAAGAAGGTCAGACTTATTGATATGGCTGTTTAACCACGTCCATGTTTACCTAACCTCAGTTGGAATTGCAGGCAGGCTCTGTTAAGCATCACCATTTCTCTCCCCTTATTTAACATATAAGGAAAATAAAGCCGGGGAGAGGAAATGATTCAGCCTAGTGTTTAGTCATTCATTGAGCTAATTCCACAATTAGTTATTAGGTGCCAACCATAGACTAGCCACTATTCTGGACACTGGGAATACAATAGTGACAAGGCACAGTCTGCCCTGGTCGAGCTCACAACCCAGTAGGGGAAAGGGACAGGTCACCAGAAAATTAAAATGTTGCATGGTAAGCATATCTCAGAGTGGTATGGGAGCTATAAGAGGGGCACTTAATGCAGTTTTGATTAGTGGAGAAATAGCTTCTTAAAGAAGGGACACCTTAGTTGTGACTTGAAAGATGAATACTAAATGGTTGATTGGGAAAATAACTCACTGCCAAACTTACTGCCCATCTAACCAAACCCCTACATATTTCAGTTTAAACCAGTAAATGCTTAGGGGGAACTTGTATGTTTCTAAATTCTAATAGAAATTTCAAGAGGATCCCAGAAAGATATAATACCAAGATGCCTGCCCTCAAAAGATTGCAATTTTGTTGGAGAAAACAGAATCAAAACACTTGAATCAATTAGGGTACAGTACAAAAGAATATTTTATTAAAAATTAAGATATATAATATAAATAATATTGTTGCATGAGAGATCCTCAGAGTAGTTCAATAGCCTTCAGTAAAAAGGTAGAACTAAGCTGAGGCTTGAAATGTGGGTGAACAGTAAGGCTGAAAATTTGTGTCTTCTCCCTCTGATTTCATTCATCTCATCAAGTTCTTATTAGATTCTATGCCCAATATTAATTCTGAATACATTTTTTAGCCTGATTCTTTTGGAAACTACTTCTTTTTCTCAAACCAATTCTCATGGGTTGTATTGTGTTACCCAAAAATATAGGTTGAAGGCATAACCCTTGGAGCATGTGAATATGACCTTATATATAAATAGGGTCTATGCAGATGTAATCAGGTTAAAATGAGGTCCTACTAGATTAAATTCTAATCCAATATACTATACTATAAGAAGAGGAAAAGGGACACAGAGAAGGAAGATGATGTGGAGGCACACAGAGAGAATGTCACATGACAAGTGATAGCATATTTAAGATCATTTAAAAATCAAAATGGAGTAACTATGGTTCAGGCATCCAAAGTGGAGCCTGGTAGCCATCATGGATGTAATTTCAGACACATTTCTGCATCAGTGAGAACTTTAATTTTCTCTGAACTGTATCAAACTCAAGGACACTACTAGCCATTTTCAAAACAGCATCTACTAGAAGCTGCTAGCTGCAACTTTGTTATTTCAGAGTCCTACCACCCACTCTCCACAACTCTGTAATCATTTCAAACCCCCACCCATCCTTGCTAAACAGGCACCTTTAAGCTCCAACACTAATTCTTGACAAACAATTTATATAACCTTGCTTTTCTTTTGCCTTTATAAGCTTCCCCCATTTTGTAGTCCAGCAGAACACAATTTAAGTGATTCTTGAATCTGTGTCTCCTGGGCTGCAGTCCTAACAAACTCCAAATAAACACCTCTTTATTTCAATCAGGTCTCTGTTTCTGACGTTTTGATTAACACAACAGTGGCAGAGATTAGAATGATTTGTCTACCAGCCAAGGAATGCCAAGGATTGCTAGCAACTCAGAAGCCAAGAAAAAAGCATGGAACAGCCTCAACCATAAAGCCTTCAGAAAGAACATGGCCCTGTGGTACCTTGATTTGGGATTTCTAGCTTTCAGAATTGTGAGAGAATTTTTGTTGTTTTAAGCCGCCAGGTTTGGGATACTTGGTTATGGCAGCCCCAGCCCACTAATACACCAACTAAGCATGTGGTCCCTGAAAGGAATTTGGCATCTATGAATACCCTATATGAATAATATCTTTAAGATCGCTTGAAATACTAAATGATGTAAAAGACAAAGAATTCAGCAGCAGGATGCAGTTGAAGCTTACTCAGAGTGGTTACAGCAGATGGCAAGCTGCTCAACACAGGGATCAGGCCTTCCACAGCACCAGGCTCAGACATAATGACACAAGGAGCCAAAGAATATCAGCTGTCACAGCTGGTGCTGGGTTCTTTGGACCTCTGACTCTTCTCCCCCAGGAATATCATTTTAGAATGAAAGATCAAAGTATTTAAGATGTTAATATTTTGCTCAATGGGTACCAAAATTGAAATAGTATTTTGTGCAGTTTTGATTAGCTGATCAGTTTTATATCACACAGTTATTTTATAGTGTATTTTGAAAAAGAAAAACAAAAGCTGGGGTAGACAGGTAATATATGATGTATAATATTTGTAAATACTATAAGTAAAATATGTTTTATTAGTTTAAATATGTAAAGATTTTCTGATATTTATTAGAATGGCTATAAAACTTCAAATACCTAAGTGAGCAAAGTAAGATGAAAGAGACTATCAATACAGGCAATATCTATAAATATGCAGGGCAATGTTCACACTTGTTAGTTCATGAAATTAAAAGTAAACTTTAGAATGATTTTACAATATTAGAAAATTGTTTTATATATGTGTGTGTGTGTGTGTTTCAAATGTTAGGAAGCACACATTTATATTGATGGCGGCATTGTAAACATCCTGCCAGCTCTACCTTGAAAATATATATGGAATCTGACTACTCTCCATAAACATCCCAGCTACCACCATGGTCCAAGGCACCTCCTAACTGATCTCCCTGCCTTTACTATTACCCTATAAGAATCAACACAGTTGCAAGAGTAATTGTTAACAAGTCAATGCATATCATTTCTCTGCTTAAAACTCTTCAATAGCTCCCTTTCTCATCTAGAGTGAAAGATAGTCAGAGCCCTTACAGAATTCCTCAAGACTGTATAAGATCTGGACTGCATTACTTATCTGACCTCCTCTTCCACTGCTCCAGTCACATGAACTCCTTGCTCTTCTTAGGACCAGAATCATGCTGGACATGTTCCTGCCCCAAGCCAGATATTCTGTGACTTATTCCTCACTTCTTTTTTTTTTTTTTTGCAGTACGCAGGCCTCTCACCGCTGTGGCCTCTCCCGTTGTGGAGCACAGGCTCCAGACGCGCAGGCCCAGCGGCCATGGCTCACAGGCCCAGCCACTCCGCGGCACGTGGGATCTTCCTGGACTGGGGCACAAACCCGTGTCCCCTGCATCGGCAGGCAGACTCTCAACCACTGCGCCACCAGGGAAGCCCCCTCACTTCTTTAAGTCTGCTCAAGTGTCACCTTCTCAACAGGTCTCTCAGACCATCCTATTGAATGACATCTACCCTCTACATTCTCCAGCCCCTTCCCTCTTTATTTTTCTCCAATGCACTTATCATCTTCAGGTATACCACATAATTTGCTCATTTAATTTATTTCCTATGTTCCTTCCCAGTGGATATAAGGTCCATGAGGGAAGGAATTTTCATCTTTTGACTCATATATTTTATTGCCTAGAATGGTACATGGGATATAGTAGGCACTTAATAAGTATTTATTCAATGATGGGATAAGCTATTTACCTTAGCATTATTTAAAATAGCAAAATACTGGAAACAAACTGGTATGTTTAACTAAGGAATGGCTAAATGAATATGGATGCTTTTCAATAGAATATTATATACCTATTAAAGTATTAATTATATTAGCTACATCCTCTGTATGAAAGTTTACAATGAAATAACTTTAAAAGTAGAACTCACTCAGGGCAACTACATCAAATTACCTATGAATATGGAACAAAGAAAAATTTTTAAATGCTTTGTTAATATGATGGGGTTATGGTACATTTTTCAGTTTTTAAATGATAATGTTTAATGCCTTTGTTACCATAAATTTTTTTAAAGTGAAGTTGAGCTATATTGGAATACTAAAAACAGAACCAGAGTTATATTTTGAGCTAGTTGGATATATTGTCACTTGGTGGAATTAAAAAACAAACAAAAAAAAGCTAACTTTTTTCTGATGACTGAAACTAATGGCTTCATTCTTTGTGAGTGGATAACTTCATTGATTTGTTCAAAATACATTGATGAAATAAAACTTCTCTGTCCTGTGATGCTTAGTTAAACTATAGCAAAGTTTTTATTTTACTCTGAAAATTATGAACATAAAGTTTCCCCATTGATGCAAAAGTAGAGAGGCATCATTATGTTGACAATATAGTCCTTGGGTTTAGATTGGCTTAGAGAAATTTAGGATTTTCAAATATCTCGAAGTAGAACCATATGTAATAAAACCTGAATATCAACAGGGGAGTCCAGGGCTTTAGAAGAAACACTGTTCATGAGAAAAAAGGTCCCTCTGATGGAGAAAGGCTAATTCATTTCCAGGAAAATTTATGTCTAACACTTAGGTGAAGTTATTTTCTGGCTTTACTGTAATCACTGCCATATCGTCAACCTTTTCTAAAAGCCCGTGACACCCAACAGTCTTGTATTAATGGTGCTCTGCAGAACCTGGTGCATTCTTAGAACTGTACAGGGTGGAGAGCAGAAAACAGTCACAGGGGTTTGGAAGCAAATTGGAGCTGGTGCTGGGCAGACCACTGCACACCTGAGGAGGGTGACTCTTGGAAGGGGAAGAAGTAGGGGGACGCTGGACCCTGCTCCTTCGTGGGTGGAGACCACGCAAGTGGGGAACACTTAGGTCATACACAGCTCCTTTCCTATCCTCAAGGTTATATCTTAGGTTTTCTGAAAATTAATGGAACAACACACATGGCAGTTCATTTTTACACACACACAAAATAAGTAAAAATAAATAAGTAATAATATAAATAAATGAGTGAAAGAATTAATGAGAAGGAAGAAAAGGAAAGGGAAGAGAAAGGAGTGAAAAGAAAGAAATACCGTCTTGACTATGAAAATCAGGAAAAAGGAAAGCAAAATAAATCACTATAAAATATTGAAATGAAATAGTTAGATAAAAAAGAATCAGGAAAAGGGAAGAAATTGAACTAAGATAGGAATCTGGGAAAGGAAGCAGAAGGGGACAAAAGAAAAAAAAAAGCATGTCTAAGCTTCCTCAAAATTCTGTAGGAGTCACACATGCAGAGGGAAGCATGACTTTGTCTTGGAGGAGATTGGAGAGATGCCAATGGAAAGATACATATAAAACATTGGTTTTAAGGTACCTAGTGATATTTGCTCTTTTTTCGCTTCGTGTATTTGCAATCAGTCACGCTGAAAGAGTATTTCACTAATATTATGTTTATACTTACCTTGCGACAAAACACTGCATATTCCAAAAAGCACATTACATCCTGAGGCAGATATCAAAGAATTCATCAACCCTTTTATGAAGGCCATTAGTATTATTGCATTGAAAGGCTAATTAATATTTAAAATGACTCATTTTAAAGATGTTACATCTCTGATGAAAGTTAAAAGTCCTAAAAGAAAAGTTCTAGGGATTGGTTGCACAACACTGTAAATGCACTTAACACTACTGAACTGTACACTTTAAAATGTCTAAGATGGTAATTTCTATGTTGTGTATCATATGTTACCACAACTTTTTAAAATCTAAAAACAAAAGGCTTGCCTTAGATCACAGAGCAAGATCACAATGGCTGGGGAGCAGCATGGTTAGATTATAGGAAGTCTGACATAAATTTAAATTGCAAAATCTAAACACCTATCCTGAAGCAACTTTTTTTTTTTTTTTACAATTTGTAAAGACCTTAAAATTAGGCAATGTGGGCAATTATGAATGTAATAAGATAGTCGCCTAGGAGATCAAACTCTGTAAAATAAAACAGAGTCTGCATCTAGAAACCATTAACTTCTAGCAGCTTGATAAATAAATGTCCACAAGATTCCAAATCTTAAAAATTCTTCATTTTTGCTGTTTATTTCTCAGTCCCAAATGCTAGGAATTATATGCATGCATATTTTATATTCCACTATCTGACCATCCCCAGATCGTTTTATTCCCTCTTTATTAATCTATACATATTCCCTACTTCTCTTATCGAGGGCCCAGGAGAGTGCCTATAGCTCTTTGCTTTTTTTCTGCCTTCACCATCAATAGCTGAGTTTCAGTTTAACTTCTCTGTTGCTTAAGAAAACATCACCATTCAAACACTTACTTTGGCAAAATGCCTCAGAAGCTTGCCTGTGGAGAAAAAAATTACATGCTGAATTTCAGAGCAAATCAGTGTATTATATGTGGTAAAAAAAATATGAAAATTCTCTTTTATAGAGATCCTGCGGAAAAACTGAGGTCTCAATGCTACCCATACATTAGAGCATGAAACAGTTCAGTGCCAGTGAGGCAGAATTTCACATAATAAGGGTGGTTGTTTGACAGATTTAGATAGAAAACAGCCAAATGTCAACCTTGCCCCTCTCCCTTTCAAGGATACCTGCCCTAAATAGGTCAGGGAATGCTAATAGGTGTGCCCGCCCAGACTGAGAGTGACACCTACCAGCTCCACTACCATGGAGATTTTTAAGGGGCAGACACTTGCACTTCATTTTTATGTGATGGGAGGGAACATTTAAATTATAAGTACTTAGGCTCACCCATTCAGACACCCCTCTCCCAGCATTTTAAGGAATATAGGCCCATGAATGTATCATTTATATTTAGTTGTATAAGGTGAATGCAAGTAAGAGAAGCAAAATCCAGCCTGGCCCACTTCACTACAAAGGTTGCCAATTTGAATGTCCAAGAAGTGGCCAAGTGGAAGCTGCTAACTGCCGTGAAGCATAGAGTAAAAAGTACCATAAGGGAAGAAAGCATAGGGGCACCAGATCTGGTTTGCCAAGGGAAGTCGAGATATCTGGATTCTAACATGAACTATTCTGACTTTCAAAGGTTGGCAACTAACTCAAATTTTTTAACACTCTGTAAAGGCCAAACTCCAAATACCCATGGGCTATATTCAGACTGCAGGTCATCCAGGGGTGACCTCAGCTTTACGTACCAAAGACTGAGCCTGAGCCACCTGATGGGGTACTGGGAGGGAAAGATAAGAAAGCCAGAGCCTTAGGTAGCTCTTCTATGGAGGAAATTTGGAAGGAGATTCTTAAGGGAAAATTTCAGAGATGTTTTCAATACGAGTGGTGTAACTGAATTTGTAAACCAAAACACTTTCAGTCCTTTTAAAATTGGATTTGTGTCTTTTTCCTTTGGATGTGTTAATACGCTAATGCTGTCCTTAAAATAAGAGGGGAACAAGCCTGGCTATATGTGCTTACATTTATAAATGATAAATATTGTCCAGCCACATTTTTATAAAAAGATCATATTGGATTTCATGTCAGAGTTTATGATAAAAATATAGGTCTCAGGGATTTAGTAAGGCCTTCAAAGCCATTCAAATACAGCATCACAGTGTAATGCATTTCCAGGTTATCACTATTTCCAACCAACAGATCCACTCAATACAGAGGATCAGTGCTAAAAGATGGACTGAATGATTCTAAGACACTTGCCTGTTTTCTGATCTCCATCAGACACACATGCACACACACATCTGCTTAGCTGTCTAGTAGATACTCTGTATTTGCAACGTATCATTGAAAAAGCATTTGTAAAACATTCTTCCACTGAGTCTTCCCTGATACAACGGCAGAAATTGCCATCATCTGTTCAACCGATTAGAATAAATTTTAAAATCAGTCCTTAAATAGGGTGTCATCATGGAAGACCACATTTAACACTGTTAGCTATTTTACTCATTTAAATGCAGTTTTCAAATTTAGTTCTTGCAGTCTCCATAACACTATAAATATTACTTGTAAAATCTGCAATCCACATGATGTTAAATGAAAGAATGTAGTTTTATTTAAAGAAGACAGGCTTTGAAGTTAGCAAGACCAAAGTTAGATGGTGACTCTATCACACACTGTGTGGTATTAGCTACCTTAGTTAACTTATCTGAGACTGAGATTTCGGCTTTCTAAAATGGGGATATTATTCCCTACCTGATAGGATTTTTTTAAATGTTAAAATGAGATTTGTAAAACATCTAACACTACGGAAACCATGAAATTTATTTTACCTTTTCCTCTTAAAAATGAAGCTATGGCTTAAATCCAACTACAGTGATTTTTAGAATTGTCCTTTGTTAGTTGTAAGGGGCCAAGTTTTCCCTTGAAGCAACTGCCAATTCAGGGAGAGGTAGCTAAAAAGTCTAAGAACCTGATCAGAACTAATGGGACAAAGGGGAAAAAAATAAAAGTGAAAGGTTGGACTCTAGGGCCTGCCAGAGTCAAGATCTCTTAAAAATGCAAGTTTCAGGTTGAAACCATGAAGGACTACACACTAGGAGTAAGATTGAACCAGAGGTAGATCAGCCCTTGGTGTAACTAAAGCCCAGTATTGAAAGCCCAGTATTGAATAACTCAAACTCTGAAAATAGATGAAGGAAATTTTAGTTTTCTATTGCCCCAGATTGCCAGAAAAAAAACATATATCCACTCTGAGGTAGATATTATCATTCTAGGTTGTAAATTATTTCTAAAAATTTTCACATACCTTATCCAGCATTCAATCAAAAATAATAATGCCTGTGAAGAATCAAAACAATATGAAAGAAATACAAAAGCAGACAAGAGCAACAGTTCTATAAAGGCTTGAGAGACAAAGTTAAGTTACATAGAAAAAGTTTGATCTTTTCTGATCTAGCTTTTAAGCAGGGCTGCTTCTTGGGCATGTGACTTGGTCAGTCACACAGGGCCCAGTGCTTAGAGAGGTTCTAAGCTTGGTTTAGTACTCTACACTTGACCGTTTGAAAGTCTTAATGATTGTGAACGAGAGGCCTGGCGTTTCCACTTTGCACTGGGTCCCACAAATTATGTACTTGGTCTTGCTTTTAAGATTTGTTAGGTGGAACCAGAGCAATGTACTCCATCCCAGTGCCCTGTCTGAACGGGATCAGATTTTCCAGTCTGAAGGGGTTGGGGCACTATTTCCATCTTGTGTGAGTACCAAGTGTTATTCCCTCTAAGATGGTTCTTTCCCTCCTCCTCAGGTAGTTTCCTTGCTTGTATGTGCCTATTAGTTTTCTCCTGAGTACTCAAGGGGAACCTTCAAGATTCCCAGAGTTCTCTCTGTGCTGCCGTCTCCACTCTTACACTCCCCCTTACAAACTCAAGGAGTCTACTTGGAATCCCCCTCCTGCACCATGGACTGGAAACTCTCCAGACAGTAATCTGGGATAATCACAGGGCTACTTCATGCATTTCCATTTCATGGGGATCACTGTCCTTCATTGTCTGATGACCAACCTCTTGAAAACAGTTGTTCAGTTTTGTTATTTCAGATGAAATGATTTATCCCATCCTGTTATTCCATCTTGGTTGGTAGCAGCAGTTGACAGCATTTTTTTGTAATAGCCCCAAAACCTAAACATCCCCAATGTTCATCAGCATAAAATACATAAATAAATTGTGGTATGTTCATAAATTGAAATACTATTACAAAAATAAAAATAAATGAAATGTAACCATATTCAGTGCAAAGATGAGTCTCACAAACAATTGAACAAAAGAAATCAGATATAAACTAAGGTATGATGTGTGACTCCAAAAACAGGCAAAACTAAACTATTCTATTAGAAGTCAGGATAGTGGTTACCTTTGAAAAGAAAGGAGGGAGTGTCATGATCTATAGGAGACCCACAGGAGGCTTCTGTGCCTCCTTCCTGGGTGGTAGTTGTGCAAATCATTGTGTTAATTACTGATGTATATACAATGGTGCAGTCTTCTGTATTCATGATGACGTATAACACAGATAATATAAAAATAATAACAGATAGTAAAAGGAAACATATATAATACACAACAATAGTACATATCATTTTCACAAAACTCAGAATTGCAATGAGCACATTTGGAAAACATTTTTGTCAAGAGGTGTGTAACATCTTTGCTGGGAATATGCTAAAATTACTGAGATGCAAGCTGTAAGATGGCTTATGAAGCAGTGTGGTTTTTTGACATTGATATACATTGTTATGATGTATGTTATGTGTCAAAAAACCTTTCTGCTAAAACAAGCCACATTTCACTAAATTGCCTCCTTGTTTATGGAGTTTTTATCTGTATTTTTCAGTAATCATTTCCATTAAAATATTTAGTAAATGACTATTACCTTATTTCTAGATTACTGATAGGTGGCTTGACACTCCCTTTGAAGTTCACAGGTACTGCCAAGAATGCAATTCTGTAGCCAATGCAGCTCAAATGTCCAGATTCATCCACATCTGCAGCTTATGTGGCAGGGCTAGAGGCTAATAGAAAACATCAGCTCTGGCTTTGCTTTGTTATCAAATCATATGTGATAATGTCACGACCAGTAAGTTTTGTTTTCAGATATGTGTTTGTACTGACTTGACAGTGAACCTAAAAAGTGAAATAGATATGAAGAACAAGAGAAATTCTAAATTCTCACCCTTCAGGAGTTTTGATACTATCAATTGCCTGTGTTGTGTTTAAGAAAAAAATCATACAAAAATAAGTCTCTTCTTTCATTACCATTACCCTCAGGGTAAAGAAGATTAGGACAAATACTATAGTAGCAAATTAATGACAATACTAAGCCAAGTTATTTTGAACTTGATAAAATATTTTGATTTGTATTATTTGGGATCTTTTCAAAAATATAATTGTAATCCACATTGTAATCCACATTGTCTTCGCACTACAAATAGCAAAGCACTTTGAGGTGATAGAAAAGGGAGAGTATCTGAAGGTGGAAGCTCAGAATTAAACTCTTCACCCTACCACTTATGAGCTGTGCTACCTTAATTAAATCACCAAATGTGATTCCTATCTATGAAATGATGAAAGTATTAATGTGTCTCACTGGGCAGTTATGGATATAAATGGAGGTGAGGAAAAGATATTCTATGTCCTAAAACTGTATGAATAGCACCTATACAACAAGCCCCTCATTTTACAGAGGGGTAAACTGAGACTCAGAGAAGTTAGGCAACCTGCTGACCAAGGTCACAACTGATAAAATCCCTTGCATTTGATGTTCCCTTTTATTGAGTAAACCGACTCCCTCCTTCACATTCCCATGTTGTGCTGTCCTCACCAGTGCTGTGAGGACCTCGGCCAACAAGCTCAGTCCCTCAGATGTTCTGAGGGCTGTGAATGGGGAAGTCTTTCTGACGAGAAAGTGAGTGTCCCTGCAGCACAGTTTTCATTAAATAATGGGGTTGTTTCAATGCCAGTGAACATTTTAATTTTTCATCACAGCCTTTAGTCATAATTGACTTAACATGAGCAAAATCTTTTCAACTAGATTCTATCACACAATTTACTCATATTTGGTTGATGTAATTCTCAGCAATATCACGTAACAACAGTTTTTTCTGTGCCATTCCTTTCTTAAAATTAAAAAAAATTTTTTTTACTTATACATGTATCCTTTTTCAAATTCTTTTCCCATTATTACAGAATATTAAGCAGAGTTCCCTGTGCTATACAGTAGGTCCTTGTTGGTTATCTAGTTTCAATATATATAGCAGTGTGTACATGTCAATCCCAAACTCCCCATCCATCCCTGCCCACCCACTCTTTCCCCCCACTCTGTACCCATAAGTTTGGGTAACAACATATTTTTTAAAAAATAGATGGTAGGGCTTCCCTGGTGGTGCAGTGGTTGAGAGTCCGCCTGCCGATGCAGGGGACACGGGTTCGTGCCCCGGTCCGGGAAGATCCCACATGCCGTGGAGTGGCTGGGCCCGTGAGCCATGGCCGCTGAGCCTGCGCATCCGGAGCCTGTGCTCCACAACAGGAGAGGCCACAACAGTGAGAGGCCCGCGTATGGCAAAAAAAAAAAAAAAAAGATGGTAGAGCTTTGTCAGATTCTGAATCCCCATTGGAGTTCAGATCTACCAAAAGCTCCACTCCAGCTTTTCATCCTGTGATTCTCCCTTTATTTACAATAAACCTCCCTCAATAGGCTTCTGCCAGCAAGCTTCCCTTCATTTCACATTTGGAAAATACTTTTAGGTAATGAAGGCCACTCATTTTATTTAATCAATCAGTGTCGATTAAAAATATACATGAATGCTCTTTACAAGTTTTAAAGTGCTGTATAAATTTAAGCAGCTATTGAACTGGGGAAAGAAATCTACAGATTAGGATTGTAAAAGATTTTGTTGAACATCTAGTTCTATACTACAAGCAATGAGAGGTTACAAAAATTAAAGTAACATAAAAGAGAGTCTCTAACTTCATAGAACTCATGATCTCATTATGGAGGCAATATGGATATCCATAAAATGTCAAATAACAATACTAGGCATTTTATGATTAAAGGTAGAATTAATTAGAATAAGAACTTAAGGAATTATGGGCTGGAAGAAATGTTACTTGAACTGGGTTTTGAATAATAAGAAGTATTTCCACAGTGGGAAGGAGAGAAGAAACAGCAGGAGCAAAAGTGAGGAAGCAAAAACAAATTCCACATGCCTGCAGAGGCTGTGTCAGAAGGCTGTGGAGGAGATATAAAAAACCTTAAATTCTTCTCACTGAACAATTAGACAAGCTCTAGATAATGGAAAACCATTGAAAGCTGTACCATCCTCTGGTAGTCAGCGACCTAAGCTCCGTGTATACTCTGTCCCAGAATTGCACTCTCAGACACCGCCATAAGTAAAATAACTTCCTTCCTAGTTTGATTCTGATGCAAACTGAAAACGTATTGAAGATACTGATAGATACATATTCTTTTTAACACTAGATTAGATATTTGAGACAGGGGACCAATAACTGATCTCCCTGTTCCCACACTTATTAAGCATCACACATGCTCTCTGCAAGCACAGATGATGATAACGATGAAGCCTGGTCAGTGTTTACCCCCTCAAACACCTGAAGCGATACCCTACGAATGGTTTAGATCATGTCCCATACTAGGTGAAGGAGAGGCATTTCCTGGTATCTACCCAAATAAGTCAGCAATAATCCCAATTGTTCTGCATAGTAAATGATGGAGAAAGGGTAGTTCTTCCAGGAACTTGTGAGTGCTCTCAGAGTTTATTAGTGTAGTAATTTAGGAACAAGATTCTGATGACTGCAAACTCTATTTGCCTCAAAATATCAACCAATGCCCAATATCTTGGGGCAACCAAGAAATTTCTTGGAATTATTATTTTTTTCAATCTAAAGGCTATGCTATATGATTACAGAAAAGGGGGTAAAATTTTCTCTCTCTCTTAACAAAATATACTGAATGGAAATTACTGTCTATGGCACAGTAATAGAAAGTATATCATAATCAGAAAATACAGCTTAAATGCAGTTATCAAGAGCCCTCAAAAGCATTTGAAATTTTCAAAACAAGTGAAAATCTTTATTATCATTAACATTACTATAATCTTTATCTTCAATCAGTTATTTGTAATTTAATAAGCAGCTTTCAGTGGTGGTGTTTTGATTTGAAGCATTTCTTAAAATACATTTTTTTAAAAATTCACCCAAGACAAAGATTATAAGACCATTCAGTTAATCACTTTAGCATGTATATTCATTGGGGGAAAAAAGAGAGAAAAAAAGAAAAAGGAGAATATTTTTTTAAAAAGGAAGCACTTACCTGACTGGTTAACTAATATATGGATCCGGATAAGCCCTAGATTTCCTAAGTCTCAACTTTAGGCCACTAGCTGCATTTTCCTTCTGTCCATCTGATATTCCCAAACTGTAGAGCAATTGATGATGTTTGATGAGCAAAATAAACATTTAATAAAATTTTTTGATAATTATTTAGAAAAACTTCAGCACTGCAAGAAAAAGTTATATTCCACGTACTGCCTATATCCTAAACAGCATAGTTTGAAACATTTTGATTCCTCAAAGACCACAACCTCTGAAGTCTGCCAAAACCAGAGCCATTCACACTTTCCTGAAAGCAATCACTGGTTCAATGCAAGAGCCTAAGGAGTGGGGATGTCTCCATAATTGGTTGGGGGCCAAAACCCTGGTTTACATACTGCAGTTGGTTTTAATGGACTTTGAAAACCATCATTTTCTCTAGGACACCACAGACAGAGCCATGAAACGAGATAATAGTGACAGCTGGAAGCAAATTTTTGAAATTTCAAGGCACAGGTGAGAGAAAATTAAAGACAAAAAATTCCTGTGAAGGAAGCTTAGAAATTACTTCTTATGCAACATTTCCAAGTGAAAATGTAAGAAGTAACTTTATGTAGCATAATACTAGCTGGAATTTGCAAAAAAAAAAAAAGCTTATCCCATATATATCAATCTAAATATACCTCTGAATAATTTGCTGATATATATGTATGTACATGTGTATATGTTTGTACATGTGTATATATGAATATCCATCCTATTGTTAGTATATATTATATCTATTTTTAGGGTACATACATATGGTATGCAGAATTTTAAGATAGGCCCCAAGATTTCCACACCCTAGAGTACATATCTTATATAATACTTCCCCAATAAGTATAAGTACCATCTGTGATTATAATGGATGCCACTCCTGTGATTAAGTTGTATGGAAAAGATGAAGAGGTTTCGCAGCCATAATTAAGGACCCAAATCAGTTCGAGTTAATCAAAAGGGTGATTGTTTTAGGTGGGCCTGACCTAACTAGGCGAGCCATTTGAAAGAGTTATCCAAGCCTTCTCTAAAAGGGAAATTCACAGTGAAAGTCTCCTGCTGGCTTTGAAGAAACAAACTGTCATGCTTTGGATAGGGCCACATGGCAGGAGGCCTATTTCCCTGAAAATGCCATCTGGCTAATAGTCAGCAAGAAATGAGAGACCTCAGTCCTACAACCACAAGGAATGGAACTCTACAAACCACTGCCGGCATACCTCATTTTATTGTGCCCCACAGTTATTGCGTTTATTAGAAATTTAAGGTTTGTGGTAATTCTGCCTGAAGCAACTCTATTGGCACCATTTTTTCAACAGCATTTTCTCACTTAATGTCTCTGTGTTACATTTTGGTAACTCCTGCAATATTTCAAACTTTTCATTATTATTATTATTATATTATTATTATTATTATTATTATTGTATTTGTTATGATGATCTGTGATCAGTGTTCTTTGATGTTACTGTTGAAGGTGTTTTGGGGCAGCATTAACCCATGCCCATATAAGATGGCGACCTTAATCAATAAATGTGTGTGTTCCAAATGCTCCACTGACCAGCTTTTCCCCCTTCGCTCTCCCTCTCCTCAGGCCTCTCTAAACCCTGAGACACAACAATACTGAAATTAGGTCAATTCATAACCCTACAGTGACCTCTAAGTGTTCAAGTAAAAGGAAGAGTCACAGGTCTCTCACTTTAAATCAAAAGCTAGAAGTGATTAGGCTTAGTGAGGAAGGCATGTTGAAAGCTGAGACAGGCCAAAAGCTAGGCCTCTTGCACCAAACAGTTAGCCAAGTTGTAAATGCAAAGGAAAAGTTCTTGAAGGAAATTAAAAGTGCTATTCCAATGAGCATATGAATGATTAGAAAGAGAACCAGCCTTATTACCGATATAGAGGAAGTTCTGATATAGAGAAAGTTAGTTGTCTGGATAGAAGATCAAACCAGCCACTACATTTCCTTAAGCCAAAGCCTAATCCAGAGCAAGGTAATAACTCTCTTCAATTCTATGAAGGCTGATAGGGGTGAGGAAGTTGCAGAAGAAAAGTCTGAAGCTAGGAAAGGTTAGTTCATGAGGTTTAAGGAAATAAGCCATCTCCATAACATCAAAGTTCAAGGTGAAGCAGCAAGTGCTGATGTAGAAGCCACAAGTTATCTTGAAGATCTAGCTAAGGTAATTCATGAAGGTGTCTACGCTAAACAACAGATTTTCAAAGTAGATGAAACAGCCTTCTGTTGGAAGAAGATGCCATCTAGGATTTTCATATCTAGGGAGGAGAAGTCAATGCTTCGCTTCAAAGCTTCAAAGGATAGGCTGACTCGGACAGGCTGACTCTCTTGTTAGGGGCTAATGCAGCTAGTGATTTTAAGTTGAAGCCAGTGCTCATTTACCATTCTAGAAATCCTAGGGCCCTTAAGAATTATACTAACTGGACTCTACCCGTGTTCTGTAAATAGAACAACAAAGCCTGGATGACAGCACATCTGTTTACAACATGGTTTACTGAATATTTAAAGCCCATTATTGAGGTATACTGCTCAGAAAAAAGATATCTTTCAAAATATTACTGCTCATTGGCAACGCCCCTAGTCTCCCGAAACTCTGATGGAGATGTACAACAGGATTCATGTTGCTTTCATGCCTGCTAACACATCCATTCTGCAGCCCATGATTCAGGGATTAATTTCAACTTTCAGGATCATTTAAGAAATACGTTTAGTGAGGCTACAGTTGCCATAGATAGTGATTCCTCTGATGGACTTGGGGAATGTAAACTGAAAACCTTCTGGAAAGAAGTCACCATTCTAGATGTCATTAAGAATGTTCATTATTCTTGGTAAGAGGTCAAAATATCAACATAAATAGGAGTTTGAAAGAAGTTGATTCCAACCCTCATGGATGATTTTGATCAAGACTTCCATGGAAGAAGTAACTGCAGATGTGGAAAAAGTAAGAGAACTAAAATTAGAAGTGGAACCTAAAGATGTGACTGAATTGCTGCAATCTCATGACAAAACTTTAAGGGATGAATAATCAATCGCTTCTTAAGGATGAGCAAAGAAAGTGGTTTCTTGAGATGGAATCTCACCCTGGTAAAGATGCTATGAAGATTGTTGAAATGACAGCAAAAGACTCAGAATATTACATAAACTTAGTTGATAAAGCAGTGGCCAGATTTGAGAGAATTGACTCCAATTTTGAAAGAAATTCTACTGTGGGTAAAATCCTTCAAATAGCATTGCACGCTACAGTGATTTTTCATGAAAGGAAGAGTCAATTGATGCAGCAAACTTCATTGTCTTCTTTTAAGAAACGGCCACAGCCACCCCAGCCTTCAGCAAACACCACCCTGATCAGTCGGCGGCCATCAACAGCAAGGCAAGACCCTCCACCAGCAAAAAGATGATGACACACTGAAGCCTCAGAGGATGGTTAGCATTTTTTAGCAACGTGATATTTTTTAATCAAGGCATGTACATTTTTTTTTTTTTTAGACACAATGATATTGCACACTTAATAGGCTACTGTAGAGTGTAAAGTTAACTTTCATATGCACGGGGAAACCAAAAAATTTGTGACTTGCTTTATTTCAGTATCCACCTTATTGCAGTGGTCTGGAACTGAACCTGCAATATCTCCTGTAGGTGGTTTTGTCAGAAGATTCTGAGCTCCAGATTAGCAGGCAGCCATAGCTGACACCCTGATTTCAGACTTGTGAGACCCTGAACAGAGAACCCTACTATGCCTCATTCAGACTTCTGACAGAAACTGTGAGAGCATCATTAATGGGTGTATTTTAAGCTGCTGAGTCTGTGGCAATTTGTTATTCAGTGTAGAAATCTAAAACGGTAGATTCGTATTCGATAACTATAATTTTTGCCCCTTCCCTATCTACCTACCTACCCATTACTTTTTGCCCTTGTTCTGGAAGTGAATCTCATTTCTTTTGGCAAACTAGTCCTCCCAAACTCCAACCACATGGCTGTTGCTGGAGAGGTTGCTAATCACAGTATCATTTACCTTGGACTTAAGAAAAGGGCCTGTGACTATCCAAACCAGATGTAGAATCCAGTCGTGGTGACCTGGCATGCTGAGTGGTCCAAACATAAGTAAATGGCATAAACCAGGCCAAAAGCATCCCTCTACAGGATGGTTCACAGAATAAGTAGCCAATAGAGAAAGTTCTTTTTAGTCACTAAACTGGAATTTTGCTTGTGGTTCTGTTCTCTGAGTCATGGAGAAAGTCCGATTGCAATAAGAGACTGTAAGACCAATAACTAAAGGAAAGCAAAGAGGAAAGATGGCAAGAAAGAGAGCCCTGACAGCAATGAAGTCCCCAGTTCTAATCCTTGGTGCTGCCCTTGTCCCTACCCCATTTTTCCCATTACTTATGCTCCCTTAAGAGATTTTGTTAGATTTTAGTAACCAAAAGAGTGCTGAGTTGGGTTTTGGTAACCAAGAGTGATGCTCTTTACTTCTCACTTTCTCACTCCAAAATTTCTAACATGACATCCACCATTTTTTCTCTTGCTACAAAAAATTAACCTAGAGGAGGTCAAATCTTTGCTCTTTTTTCTGTGCCAAAAGCAAACACATGCTCTTTTTTCTTGTTAAGTAGGAGGAGAGTAGAAACAACAGTCAATTCTTAAAAAAAAAAAATGAAAGGCAGAATCAAGACACAGTTACGTGTTCATTAAAGCTTTCTTTCTTTTTCATTCTCCACAAAGTTAGTCTTGTCAGGAAAACCACTGCTTTTTTAAGTAAGAATTTTAAATTTCTCAAATTGATGATGTTATCACACCCCAAAATGAAAACACCAGTCCCTCCAGGTTACCTGCTGGGAATGGAGGTCAATACAGGCAGAGGATGACCAAGGTAATTACTCAGTTTAGACAACTCCCAATGAAAAAAAATTATGAAATCATTTCAGGAGTGTGTACCAAAGTCCTTATTACAACCTGCACATGAGGATTCTGTAAAACTCTGGAGTTTGATACTTCAAAGTTTAGCTAGCTCATCTGTAAGACATACTTCTCAATGATCTCAGCCTTAAATTCTCATTGGTAATAGCACTGGGATCTTCAGTTCTTGATGGTCTTCATAGGGTGCTGTAAAGGCCCAAGACCTTTTGAAACAGAAGTGTTCTTTATGTAAGAATTAAGGTAAATAGAACTAAGAGAGAGAAAAAAAAAAAAAAGAGCTAAGAGGCCCTGCCTTTCTTTTAGACCAGCTTCTACCTTTGGTATCCATCTCAGTGATACAATTACTACACTTCAATATCTGCCCCCTACTCACCACACTAAAATTTGAAAAGGAGATTCATGTTTTTCTCATGTGGGATTGGAAGGACGCATTATATAAATTAAGAAATATAAATGATTTCCCCTATTAAGAGTAAAGTAAGAGAGTGAACAGTGATTACTTCTTCCAGTCCTTCTTAAACAAGGCCCATCTGTGAGAGTATCGTCCTGCACTCAGTGCTGATCCCCAGGGAAACTGTCAGCAATGGCATCTAGTAGAGATTTTCTCTATTTAAGTGGCAAACATGCTTATCAAAGTGGAGGGGAAATTTTTATGACTAAATATAATAATTTAATTTTATAATTACTTGTTGAATGAAAATTATTAGCTGAGTGATGTCAGGACATGAAAAAGTATGAAACACGGTTTCTACCCTCAAACCTAATATAATTGGAAAAAAGAAAAAAGCCAAACACGTAAAACTTCTAAGGAAGAATAAAAGATTGTGCATAATTAGCTTTTGGAAGAGCTTAATACATAATTATGAATGAACGTTAGCAAAATACCTTTTATAATTTTTAACTTCTCGAGGTGCCAGTGTCTTCATCAATAAGATGTAGGCAAAAACCTTCACAAAGTGAGGATTAAATGGGATAAGGTGTAAAGTGATGATGATGTACTGATATACAGCAGATCCTCAATATGTGGGACTATTGTTATTACTCTTGACTTATTTTTAATAGGTTATACTGTTACCCCTTTTCTTATAGGCCAAGCAATGAAATGTGAGAGATCTAAGCCTATTAAAGTGAGAAGATTGCTAAATAGAGGAAAAGATTATCAAACTAGGTAATTTATGTCGATATAAATAAGATATAAACTCAGGTGCTTAAATATAGTCAAAAGAAATTTCTGCTGGAAGAAACAGAAAAGAGAAAGAGTTTGTAAGTTGATCTATATTTCACGGTTTAAATAACAATGACCAAAAAAATGTCAATTAACTATCAGAAGCAGATTAACTAAAAATGACTTTAAAATCTTGTGTTCAATGAATATTTGCTGTGAAAGAAAAAAGAATGAGAACAGAGATCTCTATTTATGTGAAACCTAGGATTTTGAAAGGGCTTGAATTTTAGTCCAGGCAGACGGCAAACCAGTAGCTGTAGCCTCTCACCATTTAATCCCCAGGATTCCTCCAAAGAACACAGGAACTAAGAAAAGAGAAGGTTCTTGCTCAGCAAACATGGCTTCAGAACAATAATCTAGTTCACCTTCTAACCAGGTTGACAAACCTAAGACACTTCTATCTAAAAATTCTAGCCCCACCACTGTCTGAGTGCAGAGGCCAGGCAGAAGGGACAGTGTTTGCCTCACTGTCTTAGATTGTGTATATGAAGATACATATGAGAGAAGAAACTGGAAATGAAATGAGAGGTGACAGTTCAAGTCTGATCATTATTTTAAGCTCAGTGAAGCAGAATTGAATAACAAGACTGGTATTTGTCATTTTAGAGGTTTCTCTTTGCAAGAGTTTGTTAGATTTGCAACAATGTGAGTGATTCTTACCAGCTGAACACTGATCTGAACTACAGATAAAAGGTACAGATCTAAACCATGAATTTCCCCCTCATCCTTGTTAAATGAATTAGAAAATTTGATTGAAATTGCTGGAAAGATACATGAACTAGTATTACTAGACATTATGTTTAGATGAAATAAGATTTCTAAAATATGAATCTGGTATTGTTATATCATGTAATCACCAATTCAGGAGAATTGGACCTTACTTGTTTACTTATTGTTTTACTTTGCCTGTTTTAAGTAAGTAACCAAAAGAAAAAGGAGGAAAAAAAAGTGAGAAAAATAATCTAAATAGTGCAGATAATTCTGCTGACCACTTCATCCAGCAAGTATACACCATACCAAGAATGAGTGTGAGATGGGAGATGTGCATCTTCTGTTGTTATTTTAATCTTTTTCATTTCCCTTATGCCTCTCTTTGTGTGATCATTTTATTGTATTGAATGTGATTCAAATATTTAAAGATTACGGGTTTCCCCGGTGGTGCAGTGGTTGAGAGTCCGCCTGCCGATGCAGGGGACACGGGTTCGTGCCCCAGTCCGGGAAGATCCCACATGCTGCAGAGCGGTTGAGCCCGTGAGCCATGGCCACTGAGCCTGCGAGTCTGGAGCCTGTGCTCCACAACAGGAGAGGCCACAACAGTGAGAGGCCCGTGTACCGCAAAAAAAAAAAAAAAAAAAAAAAAAAAATTAAAGATTACTATATATGTATAGACACACACACACATATATGTTTGCACATGCACATTTATATTTTTTTCTCACCATAGCTTTTAAACACAAGCCAACCACTCGTTCCTGCTAAAAAGGAACATCATTGTGTACATTGCATATTTATAGATGCATAATACTGTACACGGTTGCAAGTTTTAAAAAGCATCTATTCTGTACTCTGTAGACATTTCAGAGGTTGTTTTCAAGCTTAATTTGGACTCTATGCAGTTTTAACCTTATGCACAGATAGCACTACCTAACTTCTACCAAGGCTGCCTCTATGCCTATTAACTTATGTGAAGAATAAGCTTTCTGGGACACTAGAAAACTGAAGGCAGAAATACAGCTCAGCATTGACCCTCTTTGTAATCATAGACGATGAAGTGTCTCAAGAATCTGGGGGGCCCCAGATGGGGCAGAAATAACCACACAAATATCAGTTTTAGGTAAAATAATGTTTAGAAAAAAGTGAAAAGTATGATGAGAAGCCTTCAGAGAATGCTCACATAGTGATCCAAATCAAATAAATATGAGAAGGGAAAAAGAAGTTTTTAAAAGATTGACAGATCAGAAAGAAGTAGATATAAAAAGTTGTAGGGCCTGCCTTAGAGAAACTTAAAATAGAGAATTAAGAAAAGTTCGGTGAGGAGTAGGGCAGTGAAAACGGTTGTGTGAAAAAATGAAGGAAAGGAAAGGAGGGGGAGACAAATCAGAGGATCTGAACGGGGTCAGGGTGCCCCCAAATGAGAAACTATTCATGGAGATGGCTGTGAATGGAAACTGTGAGCACAATTGCTCAGGGGATCGGAAGCTGCTTTACCACAGAGGACCTCAAGGATTCATGGGAAGTAGAAGGAACCTGGGTCCGGAACTTCTCTTGATCTTTGGGTGGAGGCCAGAAGAGATACTAGGAAGTGATGATAGGAAGTTTAGGAAAAATAAAATAATATGCTTACTGGTCGGGGGGTGGCACTTTCCGTTCTAGAATGAACTAAAACCACGAGCCGACTGCAGAGATTGAGACTGCGGGCAAAGGGAATGAGCTGCTTAATCTACGCATGAGGCTGAAAGTAGGAATGTGTAAATATCCAATTCGTGCAGAAACCAAACCAAAACAAAATGAGAACTACAAAATATGTGCTTGCTAATCCCATGTATTCAATCTGTAGTCCAAGATCCCTGGGTTGGTGAGGTGTTTAGGGCGAAGAGATGGAATGACAAGCAATGGGATCAAGCTAAAATCAGGCCAGGAAAGAGAGCTCTGTAGGTAGCTCTGCACACTGTAGATAGACCTTTGATGCCCGCCCTGCCCCTGCCCTAGGTAAGGTCAGAGCTTGTTTCTGAAGGGGGTATCTCAGACATCTTGCTCTTGATTTTCTCTGCACTAACGTTTCAGGTAATCTCAGCTAGTCCAAACTGGTAAGTGGCAACAATGTTGCCATAGAGAAGAGGTACAAAGTCTTACAGAATTAGTATATTTTTTCTTTCAAAAAAATTTTTTTAGTTTTATATTGGAATATAGTTGATTAACAATGTTGTGTTAGTTTCAGGTGTACAGCAAAGTGAGTCAGTTATACATATACGTGTATCTATTCTTTTTCAAATTATTTTCCCATTTAGGTTATTACAGAATACTGAGCAGAGTTCCCTGCTGCAAAAATATTTTTAATGAAATAACTGATAAATGCCAAAGAAGTTACTAAATTACTTTTATCTGGTTAAATGTCTAGAACATCAATTAACCTAATAGATAGAAATCAAGTTTTAGAATCAAACAAACACAGATTTTAATCCCAGTTTTTCCACCTAGCAGATATAAGATATTTGCAAATTCTGTAAAGTCAGTGAACTTCAGTTTCTTCAGCTTTTAATCAGTGATAAAAATAGCTAGCTTGAAGAATTGTTGAGAGTACAAAATGAGATAATATATGTAAATACTTAGGACTCTGCCAAAAAATAAGTACTTAATAGAGGTAACTATAATTATTACTTATACATCTCTTAAAATACATATTTTTAAGCTTTGTCTCTAGATCCCATCTGAGGCTAGTACAGCTCACGACAAAGACACAAACCTCCATATCCACAGTCTCAGTGACCACAGAACTCGTTAGGTACTTGAATACCTACCATGGTACAGCACCTTTACTTACTAGAGCCTTATATTTTAAAAGTACTAAGTTAACATGGACAAAACAACAGTGATTTGTAACTACTGTAATCACACACTTGAGCTCTACGTAAACATAAGCAAACATGTAAATGCTGTTTCATTATCCTAAAGGGAAAAATGAGAAGTGATAAATTGAATTTTTAAAGACTTGTTTATTTTCAAATAACAAAAGATTCAAGTTATTCAATATTTAAATAACTAAGAAAATCTAATCATTTGATCATTGCATATCACATTGGATACTGTTAGACAAAATCCAAGGACATATTTTCAAGTCATAAGTATTAATAAGCCCAGTTTGACTTCAAATTTTAATGTGGTTGAATCAGCCAGATGTTCTTCCATTTATTTCTGTTATTTTGGTCTCTGCACAGGTATTCATTCTACCATAAAAATGCCTTCAAAGATTATGAAAATATCACTAGAAATTGAAAGATAAAAATAAATGGAATGTAGTGTGCTTCCTGAATCTCTTATTGGCTCATACCTACTATGGCTGTACTAATAATCCCATCCAGACATCAACATTTAATTTGAGAAGGTATATGAAACAGTAGGTCAAATAAAGGACCAGCTGAAGGATTAAATGATATTCAGTGTCTGGTTCTGCACTGTCCTTGTCTCTCTTCAGCAAGCATAGAAAATCAGCAGCTCTTGGATAAATATTGTACCTTCCACACACATCCACACACATTGAAGGGAAAGAATGTCATTATAATATTTGTTAAAAGAAACATGACTCTCAAAACTTTGCATTAAAAGATGTGGTAATCACCTATGAACCATGTCTCCTGTGTCTTTCCTCTGCTTCATTTACGTGCAGGGACTCTGCCCTTCTAAGTTCTTGGCTGGGACTCATATAACAAAAGACAGATTAACAAGAGAAAAACACACAGAAGTACAGTAACATGTATATCCCATATATACATTAGACATACCCAGGGAAATGAGTAACTCAAAGAGGTGGCTTAGAATTCAGGCTTAAATATCATCTTCAGCTAAATCAAAGAAAGCAGGGTGTGGGCAGGTGCCAGTTATGGGAAGGTGACCAGGAAAAAGTACGACAGACAAGAGTAAAGTTTTTTAATGCAGATTTATATTAGTGCCTTCTCCACTGACAGGATTCTCTTATGATTTAGAATCATCCTCTTTCTGGTATAGAGAGGGAAATATCCTTACAAATGTTTATCTTTACAAATGGGAGATAGTCTTATGAAAAGATAACTTCTACTTTGCAGAGATTCTCCTGTGTCTGCTATTTCTCAAAATAATTAGCTCAAAATAATCCTCATGTCAAAGAGGTATGTTTTGAGTGGCGTACTATAGTCTTCTACAGTCATAGTCTGGGGTGGCATATTCTGGTCTCCTACAGTACCATGAGATGGGAATCAACAACATGACAAACGGAAAAAAGCAGTGACCATAAGAAAAAGTATTGATTAAGGAGTCAGAGAAGAACCAGAAACAAATGGTTACAGCAGAAACCAGTAAACATTACAGTGACTCGGTATATATTTATAGAATGGATATTTCATTTAATCCCACAAGTAACCCAGTAAAATATGCATTTTTATTCCCCATTAATAAATAAGAAAACTGATGGTGAAATGGATTGGGTAAATTGTCCCACAGCAAAAAAGTAGCAAATCAGAATGAAAACTAACACAAGTTAGGAAGCAAAGCACACATTCTTGCCATTATACCATTCCTGCCTTCCCACTGGTCTCGGTCTATATATGTAAAGCTCTCTCTATATCTCTCTTCATTTTCATATTGTTTCCTCCTATCTCCTTTGTCTCCTTCTTCCTTAAAATAACCATACCATCATGCAGAACTTTAGAATATTTTCTGTGATTACTGGGTAACATTTTACATTCTCTGGTTCTTATTTTAAAAAGGTGTTGGGAGCATGAAGGAAAATGTTGAATTTCTTTCATGAAGGAAAGAGAGTAAGGTCAAGACCCTATAATTTTTTTTCTCCCCTGTGGACCAGGTTAATGATAAAAAAAAAATGAATTTTCTCTCCCTCCCTATAACCTAAAACAACATCTTAGGTTTAACTGCTATCAGGCAAGTAAGGCAAAATCAAAGCACCTCATATGTTTGAATGTTTATACTTGAATAACTTACAATATAAAAGGAAATACAACAGATGTAGAAGCAGAAAAGATAAAGCCATTTTTAGCTAATTACACTTTTTGAAGGGACATTTATTTTTAATCCCATTCTGCTGCATTTACCATGGTCACCCTGAAGTCAAGTGAAACAGGAAGAAAAAAGGCAGTGGGTGAGATCAGAAAAAGAGAGACAGCAGATAAAAGATGTTAGGGCAGCCGAGGACTGGGAGAAGAGGGAACAAGAACAAATCTTGGGGTTTTTTTTTTCCCTCACAAATGGATAGTAGCAAAGCCTTGTTTTTCAGTTGCTTTTTTTTTTTTTTTTTTTTTTTTTTTTTGCGGTACGCGGGCCTCTCACTGTTGTGGCCTCTCCCGTTGCGGAGCACAGGCTCCAGGCGTGCAGGCTCAGTAGTTGTGGCTCACGGGCCCAGCCGCTCCGTGGCATGTGGGATCTTCCCAGACTGGGGCACGAACCCGTGTCCCCTGCATCGGCAGGTGGACTCTCAACCACTGCACCACCAGGGAAGCCCTGAGTTGCTTTTTTATAAAGAAATCATAGACAAAGCTTTTAAAGAGTATGGAGATCCCAGAAAATTGTGAAGCAGCCATGCAGCACTGGAGCCCTCTGTTCCTGATCCCCTTCCAGGCCTAATGACTATTTTCAGACATTGTAAAATGTAGGTAAATCAACAAAATCCAAATCAAGCTGCTCCACAGCAAGCACCTGACCTTGAGTCATCTACAATTTCTTTTCACTCAGATAGGATGTCTCCTTTCAAATTCTCTTCTCCATTTAATACATGCAATCTCAAGCTACATAACGTGTTCACTTTCTTGGTTCTCCTGAGAAACTTGCCCTGCTCTTGGCGTGCTGGGATAACTAAATAAATTTCCCATCCAAAGGCCAAATTTTCCTAAGCTCATGGATTTATTCCAACCAGCATCCATCAATTTTTGAGTATCTGTGTGCATTTAGAGCTGTGCTAGGCACAGCGGGAGACACCAATAAAAGAACAAATCCCAGCACTTGCTCACACTGAGTTTATGATTGAGTCTGGGGAGACAAGATGAACATACATGCGACAACTGGGAAACAATTTGAGACATCATATAATTAAGTGCTGAACGTAATACTGACTGTAAGTGCACAATTCTTCACTAATTACCAGTTGCTTGAAGGAATTAATACTTAACTTTGGGGATTTCAATCACAATTTCTCCATAAGCATTAATTCTTGTAACCAGCAATTCATTTCCAAGAGTTACAAACATACCCTAGTTTTAGCGAATTATCAGCGTTGTTCTCATAAACGTTTTTTTCCATTAAGCAATTAATTTAAATCCTGATTGTTCTGACCTCCAGGGCATTTGGAGAGGTGCTGGCACCTCAGACATAATTTAATTTTTCAAATGAATTTTTTGGTTGGTGCAGGATTCAGAGCCCGGAGGGGAAGGAACCTGCTTTCTCCCCAGGAGCAGGGGAACAGGAGACCTCTGGGTCCAGAGCAGTCTCACTCTACCCTCTGACACAGGTAGATAAACTCCAGTACTGGGCTCCTTTCTTTACCTTGTCTTCTGTACTTTTTGTTACTCCCACTCCTTTCCCTCCTCCTGTCTCCCCTGCTTTGGTTCTCTTCTTTTCCCTCTTCTCCTACCTTTGTTTCAGTCTGACCAATAGCATCTGCAGAGAAAGTTTCCCTAGCTAGTAACCTTCAGGATGGAGGAGGATGCTAACCCAGCCTCCCCTGTCAGCAGGGTCCAGCAGGGATCATGGCCCTAGAGAACACGCTCAGTCCACCTTCTGGAGCTTTAGTCATTTTCTCATCAGCCAGCAGATGTGCTAGGAGAATTGCAAGCTATCTTCGAATGTCCTTCCACAGACCTCACTGTCTTCTCACACCTGCCCTGACCCCTCCTGAGCACCTTCATGACCTTGCTCCACCTAGAACAGCATGCAGGGCTCTGGCAGACAACCACAGGTGGGCATAACCACATCCAAACCTGTTTTTCGTTTACCTTTAACCAAGACATAATTGGCCACTAATATGTGTGAGATGACACACTCTTACCTGAGCGTGGTAGAGGGTAGAAGGCAAGTTCAAGCTACTTCACTCCCCTAAGCTTCTGTTTGCCCAGTATGAGAAAGTGATATCCACCCAGTTGGCTGTTGTGGGGATTATATGGTGGTGAAGAGCCAGTTTTCCTGGCTTCAAGTCTCAATTCTGCCTCTTCCTAGCTGGGTAACCACAGCAAGTTGTGTCACTTTTCTCTGTTTCAAGTTGCTCATCTGTAAAACAGGAAGAATAAGAGAATCTACTTCAGAGACTTTATATCCCAGGATAAAATAAGTTGAATTATGTAATACACATACAAAACACTCTATAAATATCAGCTTTTATTAGATAAAGTAACTTGCATACCATGGATGCTCTATAATATCAGCTCTTTCCATTCATTTGTACCAAGTTAGTGGAGGGTAAAATGCCCAGGAGAGCAATTGCTCCATATTTGTCAACTAGGAAATGTCCCTTCCTTTGGCCAGAACTGGATAGCTTCAGCCCTGTTCCCCCACTCAAAAGCACCACATTTACCATCAGTAGAAGTAATATGTTCTATGACCTCATAAACTTCAGAAATATGCACTGAAGTCTTCCTGAATAGAACACAAAAACATTAAAGACTGGTCCAAAAAAAGCAAAAATAGGTGCCACCATTAAAAACATTTTTTTGCAGTGTAACATGTCCCATGAGATCTTATATAAACTGTGCAATTAGGGGATTTTGATTTGATGAAAATAAAGATTCCGAGAATAATTTAATAACCTAGAAGATGGACGTGGAGCCAAGTGGACTTGGGAAAGTTCTGTCATTATTCTACTTCCTACAAGTCAATGGAAAATAAAATTTGGGGAATAGATGAATAAAGATAGCTTTTCTCTTAACATACAGCCCTACCACAGTTAATAGTATTTCTCTCCTTCTACCTAGGAGGAGGGTTCAAGAGTTGTTTTGACTATGAGCACATTTCTAGAGTGACCAGACGGATGGCAGGAACCTAAAAGTACAATTTCCAGTAAGTCTCCCACCCTCCAATTACTAAAGTTTGGAGGAACAATTTATTTTCAGAATTAAACTCATCAGGAGCCAAATAACTTCGATGACAATGATGATGACGATGGTGATGGCTGATGTTTATTGAGTGCTTGCTGTACATCAAGCACCATCCAAAACATTTTACATATATTATCTCACCTAATCCACTTATATGATCTCATTCAATCCTATCACAACCTAAGAGGCAGAAACTATACTTATTTCCATTTTACTAATGAGGAAATTGGTTCAGAGAGTTAAAGATCAAGCAGCCAAAGAAGGATGATTTTTTTCTAGTAAGAAGGCGAACAAGGCAACTCCAAAAGCACTTTGCAGTGAAATTTTAAAGCAGTTGAATCAGGTCAAGCTTTGTCAACAGCAGGAGTATCATAATATAAAAATCTGAACACTCGTTAATTTTTATGGTAGCAATATTGACTTTAAATACCAACTACCTCCTTATTTGCAAAGTCATATAATTCTGCTCTTAGGAGCCAAAGACTAAGAAAACTCACAAGCTACCACAAACATACCGTCTTATTTGTACTGCACCAAATCCTTCCAATCCAGTTTATAAGCCGGGAGCCCTTTCATAATAGATAAGATCAGAATACAATTTAATCATTCTTTTCCTTTCACAAAAGAACAACTGACAAGGCTGCTGGCCAGTTTATTCGACAGATACTATGGGCTTCAAATTCCTCACTGCCTTCTGGTTATCAAGAAAGTTAATTATTATCAAATCCCCAGCTCTCAAAAGGAAGGCAAAAGTCACCTTGCTCCAAAGCGCTTGCCAGGTAAATAATGTAGGTTAAAAAATGGTAGTTTTATTGTGAACCGAATTCTTGATGCTTTAGAATAACACAGATAACTTTAGGAAACCAGATAAAATTTTTTAGAAAAGTTGCTATATGGGACTGGGAGTAGGGGGTTAAGGGTGTGAGAGAGTGAATTACTTAAGAATCACAAAGATAGATAGTTCTGAATAGATGATCAACTATTTCTAAGGCCATATGATAGAGCTTGAGTAATGTATGTTAAAGCATTGCTTAATGAAGAACTAATCTAATAAGGTCAACTGCTCTTTTAATGTGCCTAGAATCTTAAAAGCTATCCAGGCAATGTCTGGAGGAGAAATGCCCATAAAATATCTGAATGCTTTGGAATTCATGCTCTGCAGAATCCCTTCCATGCTCAGAAGCAGTCTGAAGCATACAATAAGGGCACAGTCCACATGTCTCCATATGCAGAGAGTGTAGGGGGAGAGAAAGCAGAGAGGTAAAGAGAGGGAAAGAGATGACAAAGAATGAATTTCAAAGAAAAGCCCATAGTCAGAATATTTTTTAGTTTATAGAGTCATTTGAAGAGTTCAAATTCCCGTTTACATGGGGATTTTGGAAAAATTGATTTTTTTCCCTAAAGCCAAATGATGAGTGAATTGTATTTTCACACAGATCAAAGTAAAAGTAATCATGGTAGCCTTTAACGTTCTCACAAGTGACTCTCTTGGCTTTGAACATGTGGAGTGATGTGGATTTAACAGATTGTAAGAGAATTCTAATTTATAAACCCAATTTGTTCAGATGAATTAGGAAAAATAATAATAATCTGTGCAGGAATATTTTTTAACGTAGTTGAGCCAAAGAAGAAACAACTTTGTAGTGAAGTTGATAGTGTATGTGAAGATTTGATTAGGAAGTACTGATTCTATAAGCCATACTAAAAAAAAAAACCACAACACTTTAATTCATGAATTAACCATCATATCATATTATATCATGATACAGAAATAGTACAGCATCACATATAATTTATAATTCTAAAAACATGATTCTTGAATGATTGTATTCTGGCAAAAAGAACCAGTGTCAACTGGGTTTGCAGCAAGTCAATTGTCCGAATGACATGGAAAGTGTATGTATCACATTCTACACTTCCAGAGAAAAAGGCAATGCCTCCCTCTTTCAAATGGACAACTTTACAGTTATCTTCTTTTGCAACAGTGATTACATTTGGGTTTTACATTATGGGTGCAATGAAGCTGGAATTTACTGCCTGAATAATAGATCAAAGCAAATCAGAAAGTAATTAGTTTGATAGAGCAAAGTGCTGCTTATCTGAATGACTTGGTTTATAGAACATAAAGGAACAGGAACCCTTGACTTAAAATAAAGCTTTTGAAATAAAGAAGAGGAAAAACTATATCCAAGCGCAGTTTATCAGTAGGGAGGATATCAACTATGTCTATTCTTTTCTCTTGCAAATTAGGTCCCTTTCTTACTTGGTACTAAATTTCCTAATCTGAGAATCCATTTCCCTTCATTGCATATGTTTCTCTGGAGGTTGCATATTCATTTTCTGGATATTAGATACCCTATTTTCCACAGCCTGTAGCCTGGAGACTCTTGCTGTGCAGGGTTTTTCCCCTCCCCTCTCAACACAGAATTTTATAGTAAAAATGACTGATAAAGGAAGTGAGTGACAGACCCCTGTTGGGCAGCCAGTGATCGCTATACATTTTGATTTTATATTATTATTATTATTTAGCATATTAAGTGCCCACTCTCTCATCATCGTGGGTGACTTCTCAGGGGGTAACACAGCACTCAGCTTTAGGAGGACAGGGTTTAATATTTGGTTGAAAATGGTTAACAGGCCGAAAGCCTAATGAAAACACATTTAGAAAGTCAACCAGAGGGATTTTTATTTTAATGAAAAAGAATAATGAAAAGCTCTCTGTAGGGAGAGCAAATTTGACAAGGTTATTTAAATATATATGTAGGCTTTAATGTTTCAAAAGAGTTGTTTTTTTTTTTTCAAATAATGGGATTTAATCTAATTTGTGGGTTTGGGCCTGAGTCGCAGGGTGGTTGCAAGATAGTCTTAGAAAGCAAGACTCCCTTGCCAAGTAAGAGTTTAGAATAGATTTTAGGATGTTTGAGTTGGATGAGGACTTAGAGATGATCTAATTTGAGCTTCTCACTCATTGGACAAGATACAGAAGCCCCAAAATATGAAATGAGTTCCCCGAGGCCACGCCGTTAGTAATAGAGCTGTACTGAGGGTGACACACGGAGAGCACTTATGCAGGCCACGATGGTTATTAACCTTATTCTTGCTCTCTGTAATCCTCGCAATAGTCCGTGAGCAAGTATTATTAGTGCCAGTCTGCAGACAAAGAAATAGAAACTCAGAGGAATTACGTAATTTACCAAAGGTCACACAGCTAGAAAAAAGGTGAAACACACATTTAACCTGTATGATCCTAAAGGTGCCTTAACCGCTCACCCCAACAGGAGGCAGAGCTCTCTGTTGTTTTCCACAAGGCCTTCAGCCTCCGGGACACTGGGGTTCTGTAGATCTAGCCAGGCTCTGTCTACTAAACCTACCACTTGTCCTATTTCTTAGTTACTAATGCTGTAATTCCGACATCCCTGACTTGATATCTTGAACCCGCCCTAGTTTCCACTTCAGCCCTAACTCCTCCAGATGTTAGATTCTATTCCCTTTGAACCCTGCCTGGGATCATTCCCACTCCTCCCCTCCTCCAAGTTCAGCTCCTGAGACCCCAGCTCAAGCCAATGTCCCTGGTCTAGAATCAGCTGAGAAGCAGGTCAGATGGAAATAAAAATCTACCCAATTCCAACTACAGGTATAATGGAAAGTGAGGTAGAGGCCTAAGCCACTATCAGCGGCTGGTCAGAGCTCCAGCTGAGACACACCTGATAAGTAATTGAAGAACTAAATAAAAGGGCCAAGGCTAGTTTTTCACACAGTTACTAAGGAAAAGAGAGAAAAGGAAGACATACATATCCAAGGAAGAAAGTCAGGAGAAGGGATGGATCTGGGACAAATCTGGTAGCCCAGTGATTTAGCTACCAACCATGCCACCAGATTCTAGGTTCAGTGATAGAACATAACCCTACAGCCTGTCTCAGGCTGGGGCAGAAGCTCCTGCCTGGAGGAGAACAGCTTCAGAACACAGTCAGAGCTAGTGGCAGCAGGAACCATGCATAGCCCCAGACGCGAGGAAATGAGGAGGAACAAAGAAGGGGACCCAAGGCAGGGCCTGACATGTTGCCCCCCTCCCCCTTGTGATGGCATGGAGAGACAGGAATTGATCAGTACCTCCCTTTATACGTCAGAGTTGTCCCTGTAATTGACTAGAGGTTTAATCTTTGGTCTAAGTTCATCTCTTTCGTTACCAGCTACCTTCTCATTTCTTTTTATTTTTTAATTGGGGAATACTTGCTTTACAATGTTCTGTTAGTTTCTGCTGTGCAAGGAAGTGAATCAGCTATATGTATACATAATGTATACATATATCCCCACCCTCGTGGACCTCCTTCCCAACCCCTCCCCCATCCCACCTATCTAGGTCATCACAGAGCACCGATCTGAGCTCCCTGCGCTATACAGCAGGTTCCCATTAGCTACCTATTTTACATATGGCAGTGCACATACATCAATCCCAATCTCCCAGTTCATCCCACCCTCCTCTCCCCACCCCCGTGTCCACACATCCATTCTCTAAGTTTGCAGCTCTACTCCTGCCCTGCAAATAGGTTCATCTGTACCATTTTTCTACATTCTACATATATGTGTTAATATACGATATTTGTCTTTCCCCTTCTGACTTACTTCACTCTGCATGACAGACTCTAGGTCCATCCATGTCTCTACAAATGACCCAGTTTCATTCCTTTTTATGGCTGAGTTGTATTCCATTGTATATATGTACCACATCTTCTTTATCCATTCATCTGTCGATGGACACTTAGTTTGCTTCCATGTCCTGGCTATTGTAAATAGTGCTGCAATGAACATTGTGGTACATGACTCTTTTTGAATTAAGGTTTTCTCAGTGTGTATGCCCAGGAGCGGGATTGCTGGGTCATATGGTAGTTCTATTTTTAGTTTTTGAAGACTGTTCTCCACAGTGTCTGTATTAATTTACATTCCCACCAACAGTGTATGAGAGTTCCCTTTTCTCCACACCCTCTCCAGCATTTATTGTTTATAGATTTTTTGATGATGGCCATTCTGACCAGTGTGAGGTAATACCTCATTGTAGTTTTGATCACTATAGAACTCTTAGAGGAAAACATAGGAAGAATACTGTTTGACATAAATCACAGCAAGATCTGTTTTGACCCACCTCCTAGAGTAATGAAAAGAAAAAGAAAAATTAACAGATGGGACCTAATTAAACTTAAAGGCTTTTGCACAGCAAAGAAAACCATAAGTGAGACGAAAACACAACCCTCAGAATGGGAGAAAATATTTGCAAATGAAGCAACTGACAAGGGATTAATCTCCAAAATATACAAACAGCTCAAGCAGCTCAATATCAAAAAACAAGCAACCCAGTCAAAAAAACAAACAACCCAATCAAAAAATGGGTGGAAGACCTAAATAGACATTTCTCCAAAGAAGACATGCAGTTGGCCAAGAGACACATGAAGAGATGCTCAACATCACTAATTATTAGAGAAATGCAGATCAAAACTACCTTCTCATTTCTTGAAGACACTGAACAAGTCACAGCAGAGTTACCATGGTCTCTGGGCCTCTTTCCTGATCAACTTGGTTGCATCCATCATGGGCCAGATCAGTTTGGTCATCGTACTTAGCTACATAAAGGCCTGTAACTCCTGTGGTCCTGTAGATAAAGCTCTCCAAAGTCCCTACTTAGGTTCTTCTTTCTCATTGCAATATTGGGTTTAGTATCATCTATCTCATTACTTGAAAAGGCACTGGGACATCAGGTAGCATGTCAGGTATAGACTACCTGATCCAGTTCAGATTCAAACTGATCTGGCCCATGGTGGATCCATCACTGTGCCATCCCAGTTTCCCTGGAGAGCTGCCATGATTGCCTCATCTGTCTTCAGGTGAGACCTGTTGCAGATAGTCAGCACTGATAGGACCAACCAGCCTACTTTATCCCATAGGAATGCCACCTTGGTGGGAGAATCATGGTTTTTGAATTTTCCTCCATTATATTCTGAGCCCACCCTTTACTATCACGGCTTGGAAGAGCCTTTTAACCTCTTTCAGCCTCAGTTTTGTTGTCTCTTAAACTGTGCATACCTCAAAAATTTTATACGAAGAATGGATGGGAATTTCATTAAAGCTTGTGGCTCCAACTCTGAGGTTCCCTACTGATAGTGCATTAGGGTTCCACAGAGAAACAGGCCAATAGGATGTGTGTGTATTTGAGTGTGGTTGGATAGATAGATAGATAGACAGAGAGACAGATAGATAGACTTGTCATAAGGAACTGGCTCACGCAATTATGGAGGCAAGCAAGCGCCACGATCTGCAGAGTGAGTCAGCAAGCTGCAGACTCAGGAGAGCCAATGATACAGTTCCAGTCTGAAGGCCAGCAGACTCGAGACCCAGGAAGAGAGGATGTTTCAATTAAAGTCTGAAGGTAGGAAAAAAGCTGATGCTCCAGTTTGAAGCAGTCAGCCAGAAAGAATTTTCTCTTAGGATGGTCAGCCTTTTTATTTTATTCAAATTTTCAACTGATTGGATAAAGCTCACCTACATTAGAGAAGGCAATCTGCTTTACTCAGTCTATCTAGTTAAATGTTAATCTCATCCAAAGACACACTCACAGAAACACCCAGAATGATGTTAGACCCAATATCTGGGCACCCTGTGGCCCAGACAAACTGACATGTAAAATGAACCTTCACACCTAGCAAACTTAAACATGCTAAGCCTGAGCCAATTTAGGCCAGCAGATAAATGGGGAAAAATTCACAGATATACTTCTAGTTTTATGATGAATTTTTATGTCAGGTAAATCATATTTTGTTATCCAAACTCACAATCAATGTGCCTGAAAACCACTACTAATATGGCATATATCATAAAAATATGGGAGCTTCCAAAGGAAATTTAAGAAACCACATCCTAATAAAACTAATTTTCTTTCTTGGGTAAGTTGATTGAGAATTTAATTAAGGGCAAACCAGTATGCTTATAGTATAAAGTTTACAGAGTCAAAGAAACAACTCTCAAAAAAAAAAAAGAGGTGCATCTCTAATTTATTAACCCCCTCCGTTTTAAATAAGATCTACTTAAAGCATACTATATAAGTAACCCAGTAAGTATAATTAGCTCAGCTTTTTCGAAAAGCTTTCTAAGTTTCCTTCTAACAGATTACTAAGGGAAAGAAGTCACTAGAGCATAGAGGGCAGAATACTGCCAAGAGTTGCTGTGAAAAGCCATAGAAGCAGTCGTAGTGAACAGCTGTGCCAGAGAGTGAAGTTAATAATTAGAAACCCAGGGGTCTAGCACTGGTTCTGGCATTGTTCAATACAGCATATTTAATGAGGAGGAGGAGATACTGGGAGAAGAGTTGGTAGGCATATAGGGTCTGACTGCCAAATCGGCAATGATTCTGCTCTAGGTAAGCAGAGGACATCAGTCAAGAATGATGAAAGTGCCTACGTGGATTCTGTGCTTTGGGATTTCAGCAAAAATGAGAGCACTTAAAATGCAACTTGTATCAATTGTGATTCCAGCAGAAATTAAGTCAAATCTCTCTGAAATTACTTCTTAGAGATTAAACTGTTTAAAGGATGATCTAACGTCTACCCAAATAAACAAGAGACAAGACAGGAATGCAGTTATAACAAATAATGCAGTGACACAAATGCCGTTGTACAAATAAGGAATTTAACAGGTTATCTATACATTTCTGTAAAATCATGGTAGCAAAGACAATTGCTCATTGATTTTAAAAGGATTCAATACTCTTTGGTTTCAATTTGAAGGAGTCAATTTGAAGTTGGATTCAGGAAGAAAGAAAATAATTCTGTGATATTCAGAAACAAAGTCATTGGTGTAAAACCATACAGGCTTAAAGCTAATCTTAGTGATTGTTGGATAGTCTCATTAGCCTGCATTGCTCTAGGACTTACCAGCCTGTGGCACAAATGAATTCACATTAGCATTGATACACACATTTCCGTGCCTAATAGCCTTCACTTGCATAACTGCCTCAAAAACTTCAGGGTTTCCTGGAGAGCTGCAACATTCCTTTCCTGTTTCCTTATCTGGATCTCCTGTGCTATCTTCTGCCTAAGAGCCAGGAAAAAGGCACACTGCACCATTAGAACTGGTGCCTAAACACTGTATGAGAAACCTGCATCCCTGATGTCTCCTCAGCACTTCTGAAACTGCTTAAGTGTGATGAACTTCTGCAACCACATGAGTCTTTATGGAAGATGGTATTTTCCGAAATTGGTCACAGCATTACGTTTGGTCCCACATGCTCTTCCAGGATTTTGCCACTCCCTCATCAAGAAGTAGATTCTCTTTATCCTCCCATTGAACCTGGGAAGCTAATGGCTGTTGAGTGCAATAGAGTAAAGCAGAGGTGATGTTGTGTGACTTCCAAGACTAGATCACAGAAAGGATACAGCTTCCTCCTGACTCTCCCCTTTAGAATCCTGGCACTTATAACCCAGCCACCATATTGTGAGGAAACACAAGCCACATGGAGAGGCCATGTGTTTCCACCAGCAGCCCTAGCTAAGGTTTCAGCCCACAACCAGCATAAATTGCTAGATGTGTAAAAAGAGAGACCTTCAGATCATTCCAGGCCCCAGCTTTAGAAAGGCCCCAGCTGACACCTCGTTGAGCAGCATTGAGTTATTCCTGCCAAACCCCACACAAAATGCAGAAAAGTGAGCAAAAGAAAGCTGTTATTGCTTTAAGTCGCTATTTTTAGGTGGTTTGTTATGCAGCACTGCATAGCTAAAACAATCCTTCATCAGACCTCACATAATTCAACACAGAACTGAGGAGGATACCAACATCCCCAATTCTATGTGGACTTTTGAACGTAAATTCCAAGCATACACCTACCCAAATACTAAAGATGCCGTCATCATAGCAAGCCTCTAAGCTCTGTTTTAGACGCTAAATAAGAAGCAGCTGAAGATTCTTGGCCAGGCACCATGCTGTCATCTTCATCTATTTCCCCCCAAGGAACATTAACCTTAAATTTCCTCTTTGCAGCTTCCTCTCTTGAGTGCATTTTGACTCATGTAAATAGATGCCTAGAGGTTGGGGGTAGGTGTGAGGAACATAATTTCAGATGGAATAACCAGACTGACTGGAAACCCCATTTCAGGCCCATACCTACTCCCACTATTTTTTATAAACCGTTTCTGAGAAAGAAACCTTCTAAGTGGCTGTGATTTCATTTTCTGTCATGGTAATGTCATTTTTCGTGGAGTAAAGTGGCCAGGAAATACAAATAAGAACAAAAGAGATTTTGGAGAGAGAAACGCTCTTGTCAGAAATGTACTTTATGAAGGTTATAGGGCTGCAATAGAAGAAACTTCAGGTATTTTGGTAGCTCTTAGAAAGCTTCCATGCTACCAATTTAACATCTAGTTAGGTGAGATGGGAGGGTTATAGAAAAATCTCTTTATGCTTTATACAACTAAGAAAAAGCATCAGCTAAAGGGCCCTACACTAGACAATTAGAGAAGAGCTGAAAGAATATTGCAAATAAGAGATCAGGAAGGGAACAGATCTCTTACTAAGAAATGAATGGAATCTAAACTCAAATAAAAAACTCTGTAACCCTCACCCCACCTGTAAGATTGTGTAGGCTCTTTATGGCAGAGGACTTTCCAACACAAACATTGCATTTCAAGGTAGCTAACTGAGATATTCAGGATTTAAAGTAGGTACAATAATTTTATATTTTCCTTTTTGTTAACCTAATCCTACTCACCAATACAAATTGGAGAGTTGTCAATTTATATTCGAAATAAATACAAATTTGAAGAACATACTTAAATATAATGGTCTATAATATCTCATAAGTCCATTTTAATAGTTTTATTTGGGGCTATGTCTGGCTTTATAATTTCTAAAAAATTATGGGTTTTTAATTTTAATATCTAATTACAGCTAATAATAACTGTAGTTGTAAGCTATTTAGAACTCTACAGAGCCAGTTGCTGTACTAATTGCCAACAGTATTTCCCTTCATACTCACAACAACCCTTTGTTGTTGATATTACAACAAGGTAGATATTATTATTATTATTATTATTATTATTATTTATTATTATCTCTAGACTCAAAGAACTTAAATAACTTGCCCAGTATCCCACAGCTGGTAGACGAGTCATCTAAGGCAGGTCTGTCCTATCCCAAAACCTATGTTCTGGATTCCTGCAGTAAAATCCTCCTGCACACAGTCACGTGGACTGCAACATCAAAACTTCTGTGTTTAAAAACGTCCCGCACACCTCAGTTTATGGTTAGTAAAACACTACAAGCTGAGTCCAATTCTGATTGTTCTTCTTCTCTCACTGCCTCCCTCCCAGAAAAGAAGCCAGTTTTCTTCTCTCTCCCCTGTAACAACCACTATAGCATTCTGCCTCAGTGGTCTTGATTTCCCTGTATACTGCAAGAGTAAGATCCAGGACCCAGAATTTAAGGTGTATCAGGAATAGGAATTTATTTCTTAAAGAAAAGATTACTTCCATGCCAACTCTCATCACAACCACACACCTCAAAACTCTGTCAACCTCCGAACTTCTCTTTTGCTTTTTCTTTTTAATTTTCTTAAGAAAATATTCAAAATTCGTTCAAGCCAATGCAATGACACTTTCTTCTAATTTAAAAGGTCAGACAATTTGGCTTTTAGAAAAGGAAGTAATGGTAGGCAAATTCCAAATATTGAAACTTCTAACTAGTTTGGGCAGAAAGGACATTCCAGTCTGTCAAGCATTAAGCTACGAAATCACTGATAGCCAGCCTTACGTGATCAGCAGTGTCAGAGACTTAATGCAAATGTACATTTTGCACTTTATCAAAGGGTGACTACTGAGTCAATCTTGTCTCTTAGCCAGAACAATTTGTCCTTAAGATACCACATATTTTAACGATTGATAATTGTGTTATTTAATGTACTCTCAGACAACATTCGTAGGAGGACTGACTTAATTATTATGATATAACTAACAATAGAGACTCACAAATAGAAGAAAGTTATCAAACAACCATCATAGATGTTCCAGGGGATGTGTCTGAGGTTGATTGTGGAAAGTGACAATAACCTTTCCCATGAACCTTTGCAATGCACCCTTGCAGCTCTTCCCATCAAGAGGAAGCATCCATTTCCTCTGTCCTTACATCTATACTGGACTTATAGCTTCTTTGACAAATAAAATGTGGCAGAAGTAAGGCTGTGTCAATTCCAAGCCTATACAACAAAAGGCTGGCAGCTTCCACTTTAACTCTTGAGACCAAACCCAGCCACCATGAAAAATAGCTTAGGCTGGGCTACAGAATAATGAGAGACTCTATGGAAAGAAAGTTCCCAGCCTTCAGCCATCACAGACATATAGATGAAGACACATAAGACCCTCTAACTCCAACTCAGAAGACCCCTCAGAAAAGCATGAGTGATGTCAAGTAAGCATTCCACAGCCAGACCACAGAACTGTGAGACATAGTAAAACATTGTTTGAAGCCACTAAGTTTTGGGATGGTTTATTATCCAGCAAGGGATAGTCAACACAGTGAATTAAATTAATGCAAAAATAAGTTTGGCTCTTGTTGGTCTAGTCCTCAAATACCATTAATTAAAAGTGCTTCTCAAAATTTAATCATGTCAAGGATAGTTAGTCCCCAAAATTAATATACATGTTTACGTTGACAGATTAATTGGCATTCTTGTTAAATGTCAGCTATAGACCAGATATTATACCTTACTCTTATCAATAGTTGATAAAGAAATAACATTGTTACCTGAACATATCGATTACCTTGCCTGAAAGAACTGGTCTATTGCTTAACCCCTTGTTTTAGCTTTGATGAAAATGATTTTTTTGCTCTGAAGCACCAATGTCAGAGTTCCCACATCTCGCCAATGGATGAAGGGGAAACCCCTTATCCTTCTAAATCCCATTCCAAGCTTAAAAGCTTCGACTCAAACTCTGGGGATGGGGAGGTTCAAAATTTTAAACTTTTAAAATAATGTCATGTTTCATGAGAAGGACAATAAATACTAAGGGGAAAAAAAATGTGTGTACTGAATCTAATTTACAATCCACTCACACTTGAGCTGCCAATGTCACTTAGTTCAGAACTAAACACAACCTTGAGGGGTCACTGATTCAGTGTTTTTTAAATGCTGTTTTTAATCCATAGATGTTTTCTTTCCTTCCCTCATGCTTTACTTTTCCCCAAAACAAAAAAAAAGTTAAAGAATTCCCCAGCTTAATAATGATTTGGTTAAGAAATATTTTATTCAAATATTCAAAATTAGAAGTGGAAGGGTAATTTTTTTTCTTTCACGTAATCTTTTGCAGTGGTGTGTGGTAAATGTTTAACAAGCAGTTCTCAGGGGGAAATATGTGTGCATATAAACACGTACGTAATTTTCTACAAGTTTATTAAAAGATGTGTGGCACACAATTTATAAAAAGTAACATATGAAATACTATTCATTATAAATTACATGCAGCCAATTGATTGTCACAGAATGCTTCCATTAATTTTTGCCTGTCTTTTCTCCATAGCCAACCTATGGTGCAAATTCACTTATTATGTGACAAATAGAATTGCATCTCAATCCAATAATTCTTTTCCCAAAAAATTATTGTCATTAAATATGATATGTGATGTGCAATTAAACTAATTCTCACTTTTGTATAAATTCTAAGCATAAAACTGAACCCTCTTTCAGCTTCAGCATTGGACATGACACACTTTTAAGTTTAATTTTCATTGTTAACATTTTCTTCCTCTAGGTACTTTCTTAAGTCTAGACAATCAACAAAACAATAAATCAGACCTTTATCACAGCGCTTGCTGATTTCCATGGTGTAAATACTCTCACCATGGCTGGCTTCAAGCTATCAACACCACTGAATTCAGCATCACTGAATTCAGAGTTGGAAGGATGGGTGCAGAAACACTCCATTAAATGGCATTTCCACATTCTTGACGTAAGAAACCTCAAGAAGTCAGTAAATCATTAGAAAGGAATGAGGTTTGAGAATTTATTACCTTTGTTTTTAGTATAATTTATTTAATTTTAACTCTATATAATTTAATTTTAAATAGCGATTATGATTAATAGTGGGTTTGTAAAACCTTGTGAGCCTGTATCAACTGGATCCAGTATATACTGTTTAAGTGCAGTCAGGTGAAGGTTATTACTTTTGTTTCAGTTTCTAAAGAAAGAAATTCTCATCAAGGCTACCTCTATATTAAAGTTAGACCTAAGCAGAAAGGAACAGGACAAGAAAATTAAATTTAGAGAAGGAAAATTCACAGCCTTATATGTGGTTATGAAATTCTTTTTTACATTAATCTCTTATATTCCTATTTCCTCATTCTGTTCTTTGTGGATATGAAAAATAAATGGGTTTTGACATATATACAAATATGTTCCATCATAAGCTCAATGTCTATTTGACTATGATGACTATCATTCTTAAAATATGATTTTATTTCTCATTATCCAATGTCAAAACTCCTAAAATAAGGAGATAAAGATAAGCAATTTGAAGCAATTAGGAAGAAGAGTGATATATAAAAAGAAATCAGGGAAAATGTTTAAAATAATATATATCAACATTAAATCATCCTCATTTCAATCTAATCACAGTGTAGATCCAGGCAGTGGTCATGCCTCACAGACAAGCAGCCTCCAGTCTGACAAACCCACAAGTCCAGAAACCCTTGAACTCTTCTCGCTCCCCTGATCAGATAAAAACCTTCCTGATTCGTAATGCCAGGCTCCAGGACAGAGGTGGTTGAGATGAATGCCTTTTAAACTCCAGTACTGCAGCTATGCTCAGGAGGACTTCTAAAGAACTCATTAACGTGTCAGGTTAATATCCCATTTGTCTGCTAATGTACCCAGAGAATGCTCTTCTGCATTTACCAGTCAGATGCTCAGAACCTCCACTAAGATAGTATATATTCAAGATTGAATTTTCGCACTTAACTTTGGCCGAGTTTCTGAATGATAAGCTAAGCACTAATTGTAGGTAAATTCCTTTATTTCCTTGGCTTTTTTTTTTTTTTTTTGACTGTAGGCAAATGGTTTCTCTGGGACCTTCTTTGAAGTAAAATGCAGTTTCTGCTTTAAAGTCATTTATGGCCTTTACCTTCATTTTCTGTGTTTTGGTCTTTGTGTGTCTTTCCAATCCTCCTTCCTAAATTGTAATCTCTTTGAGAGAAGGGAGGGTGTCTTATTCTTCCTCATGTCCTCTAAAGGTCTTAGCAAAATGTATTGCACAAATTATAATCGATGTTCTGTAAGGTATCTTACAGAATCTATGTAAGGCAAGGCCTGAGCTCTTTGTCTTATATTTTACAGGTGCACAAGACTGAAGAATGCCAAACTCATTATTTCCTTATATGTCTAGGTAAAACAAGTACATCAATCAAGCAAATAAATGTTGTATTTATTTAAAGGATTTTTCCTATGTGAATAGAATGTTTTTTATTTGACAAGAAGGTGAAGCACAGTATCTAGAAACAGAAATTTTGAGCAGGTCAGTTACAAGTGTCAAAAATGAAGTTCAGAAAAAGCATAAACCAACTTTAGTGATAAATTAACTTAGAAGAATGAATTTTGGTGACTTCCCTGGTGGCACAGTGGTTGGGAATCTGCCTGCCAATGCAGGTGACACAGGTTCGAGCCCTGGTCTGGGAAGATCCCGCATGCCGCGGAGCAACTAAGCCCGTGCACCACAACTACTGAGCCTGCGCTCTGGAGCCAGCTAGCCACAACCACTGAGCCCGTGTGCCACAACTACTGAAGCCCGTGTGCCTAGAGCCCATGCTCCGCAACAAGAGAAGACACTGCATTGAGAAGCCTGCGCACTGCAATGAAGAGTGGCCCCCAGTCGCTGCAACTAGAGAAAGCCCGCGCAAAGCAACGAAGACCCAATGTGCCCCAAAAAATTTTAAAAAAAAAGAACAAATTTTTTATAATCTTAGATGGTAAATATTGCAATTGATGAAATCAAGGTATGTTAGAGATTTTTGCCTCTTTCCCTTCAGCTTGTAGAGGGCTTTCTCTATATGCTTGTCTCTTATATGAAACACTAAGGACACAAAGATTAGTAAAATATTGGTCCTATGTTTAAGGAGCCACAGTCAAAAAAGAGCTTCTTTCCTGACTGGGGAGAAACTGCCAATATTTCTGTGTCCAGCCAGGGGAAAAGCATGGAAAATATATTGAACATTTACTCTGTGCTAGACACTGGCTAGGTACTTTGTACATAGTCTCTCATTCGCTGCTGTGCTGTTGTGTGCTACATCATTACTGTGCTAGCTTATACGGCTGTGGGTCTTGTCTTTCCAGTGGGCTTATAAACTCCTGTCTTTAAATTCTTTATGCTGCCATGGTACTTTAGCAAAGTAAATAAAATCTGAATGAAACATTTTCCAAACTGAATTTTATTTCCTAGTGTTCAAAGAACTGCTTCTTTTACCTGCTTTAGATTTTTTTCTTTAGTTGTCCTTTTCTATAGTTTCCATTTCAATTCTATGCCAATTCTCCTTTCAAAGTTCCTAATATCCCACCCACCTCCTATATGCTCCTAATACTTGTATATGGATATGCACATTCATGTTTTGTCCATCATCACTCCTATAAGAGTAGGTATGTATTTATTGATTATATCTACATATCCTCCCTCTGTATATTCTTGTATTTTAAATTCAAACAATACTAAATGACAAACTATTTAAGTGGAGATTTAATGCTTGTGTGAGCCTACTACATCAGAAGTATTACATAATAAATTAGCCATCTTTTGTTACTATAATAATCTTGCATCCCAAACTACCCCAAACTCAGTGACTTATGAGTATTTGCTTTTCTTGCCAATGGGTCTGTGAGTTGTCTGGGTCATCTTTGCTTCAGGTTGAAGTTTGGATTTTCAGGATCTCCCCACATATATTCATGATAGATCATTCTAGGCTGAAGGGACAATGACTTCTCAGGGCATGTTCTTTTTATGAGAGATCATGAGAGTGAAAGAGTAAGCTCTAGGGTTTCTTAAGGCCTTAGCTTGAAACTGGCACACTATCACATCTGCCCTCATTCCATCCACCAAAATGAGCTGCATGATGAAGCCCAGATCAATGCGTAGGAAGTATACATCACTCATTCTTATGCATTGCAAGACCACATGGCAGAAGAGAATAAAGACTGGGGAACAATCCAGTCCACAACACATGGTTTATCTCATTTATTCTCCATATAGGGAGGTGTTAATATCTCCATTATAAACATGAGTAAACTGATGCTCTGAGAAATTAAATAAAAAGCCCAAAGTCACAAAGCAAGTAGTAATTTGAATAAGGTATAGTTTTGACTTTATAAACCACATATTATTTTCATGACAACAGTAATCTCTTTTATAACACTCATATTCCTGGTTTAAAAAGAATAGGAAAGTTGAGATTTTGTAGGTGGTAAAGCTCTTTTTGCTATAAAATGAATTAAGATACAAAAACAAATGGAGGTACTTATAGTCGATAGCATCAATCACTCCTTTGTTCTTAGCCCTAGAAAAGAAATGGAGTTGGCCTCAGAGTGACTCTCTTTCCATTGTTACATAAATTATCTATTGTCGCTGCGATCACTGGAGTCCACACAGCATATGCTGTTAATTAGCTATGTGTGGTGGCTTAAAATAAAGCCTTTCATGAGGCTTGTAAAGTTAATTTAACTTTCTCTTTCTAGGTAAAGAAGTACTGTAAAGAGTGACTATAGTAACAATGATAGTAATTTTAATGCAGTTCTTCAAAAACAAAGATGAGAACCAACAGAAGGTAAATTTTCATTAATGTTCCATGAATTGGGGGGTAAATTTATTATGACTGAAAGTTTATGTTCAATGACCAATTACAGTGAGAGAGTCACCTTGGGCCAACACATCCACCCAAAGCACCTCCTCTGCTTTGGCTCCTAAGCAACATGGTCTAATGCACTGTTTTCCAAATTTGTCAGATCTTAAAAATCACCTTGGTTTGCTCGTTAAAATTACAGATTACCAGGTTACTTAGCTGGAGAATCTGATTTGATAGATAGAGTATACTCCCAAAAGCTTAATTTTTACACATTGCTCCTGATGATTTTCATGATCAAACAAATATAGGGGTTAATGCATCAAAAAACTGAGTAGTTTTAAGGAAGACACACCTATTCTTTAAAATCTCTTTCAGAGGATAGAAGCAGAGAAAATACTTCCTAACTCATTCTGTGAGGCTAGTCTTACCCTAACACCAAGACCAGACAAAGACATTACAAGAAAAGAAAACTACCAATTAATATCTCTCATGAACATAAATGGAAAAATCCTCAAAAAAAATTAGCAAATCAAATCTAACAATGTATAAAAAGAATAATACAGCACAACCAAGAGGGATTTATCTCAGGCATACAAAGCTGACTCAACTTCTGAAAATCAGTTAACGTAATCCATTACATAAAGAGACAAAAAAAAAAAGGAAAAACTACATGATCATGTCAATAGATGCAGGAAAAACATTTGACAAGACCCAATACTATGCATGATAAAAACTCTCATTAAACTACGAATAGAAGGAAAATTTCTCAACTTCATATACACTATCTACAAAAACCCTACAGCTAGCATTATAGTTAATGATGAGAAACTCAAAGCTTCCTCACTAAGATCAGGTACAAGGCAAGGATGTTCCCTCTCACCACTCCTTTTTCAACATTGTGCTGAAAGTCCTTGCTAATTCAATAAGGCAAGAAAAGGAAATAAAATATACACAGATTGGGATGGAACATAAAACTGTCTTTGTTCATAGATGACATGATTGTCTATGTAGAAAACCCAAAAGAATTGACAAAAACAAAAACAAAAACCTTCTGGAACCGATAAGTGATTATAGCAAGGTTTCAGGATACAAAGTTAATATGCAAAAGTCAGTTGCTTTTCCTATACCAACAATGAACAAGTGGAATTTGAAAATGAAAATGCAATACCACTTACATTAGAACACCCCAAAATATTTAAGTATAATTCTAACAAAATACATACAAGGTCTATATGAGGAAAACAACAAAACTCTGATGAAAGAAATCAAAGAATAAATGGAGAGATAGTCCCTGTTCATAGACAGAAAGACTCAATATTGTCAAGATGTCAGTTCTTCCCAATTTGATCTATATATTCAAGGTAGTCCTGCTCAAAATCCTAGCAAATTGCATTATGGAAATTGACAAACTGATTCTAAAGTTTATATGGAATGGCAAAAGACCCAGAATAGCCAACACAACATTAAAGAAGAACAAAATCGGAGAACTGATATTACTTGACTTTAAGGCTTACTATAAAGCTATGATAATGAAGACAGTATGGTAAAAAAAAAAAAAGGCAGTATGGTACTGGCAAAAGAATAAACACATTGATCAGTGGAAAAGAATGGTGAGCCCAGAAATAGACTCACATAAATACACTCAACTGATCTTTGAAGAAAGGAACAAAGGCAATACAATGGGGCAAAGGTAGTCTCTTACAAATGGTACTAGAAAAACTGGACAAAAAAATGAATATAGACACAGACCATACATCCTTTACAAAAAAATTAACTCAAAATGGATCACAGACCTAAATTTTAAATGGAAAACTATAAAACTCCTAGAAGATAACATAGGTGAAAACCTAGAATATCTTGGGTATGGTGATGAGTTTTTGATACAACATCAAAGACAATTCATGAAAGAAATAATTCACTAAAATTAAAAACTTCTGCACAGAAAGACAATGTGAAGAGAATGAGAAGACAAGTCACAGACTGAAAGAATATATTTGCAAAAGACAAAATTATGAAAGACTCTTATCCAAAGTTTTTAACACTCAACAAAATAACAAAACAATAAAAATGGGCAAAAGACTTAACAGACACCTCACCAAAGAAAATAGATATAGAGATGAGAAAAAGTAATTAAAAAGATGCTCCACATCATATGTCATCAGGGAAATGCAAATTAAAGTAAGAATGGGATCCCGCTGCACACCTATTAGAATGGCCGAAATCCAGAACACTGACAACACCAAATGCTGTTGAGGATGTAGAGCAACAAGAACCTTTATTCATTGTCGGTAGGAGCATAAAATGATACAACCACTTTGGAAAACAATTTGCTAGTTTCTTATACAACTAAAAATACTCTTAACATATGATCCAGCAATGGTGTTACTTGGTATTTACCCAAAGGAGTTGAAAAGTTACGTTCATGCAAAAAACCTGCACACCCATGTTTACAGCAGCTTTATGTATAATTGCCAAAGCTTGGAAGCAACCAGGATGTCCTTTAGCAGGTGAATGGATAAATAAACTGTAGTACCTACAGACAGTAGAATATTAGTCGGTACTAAAAAGAAATGAGCTAGCAAGTCATGAAAAGACATGGAGGAAACATAAGTGCATATTATTAAATGAAAGAAGCCAATTTGAAAAGGCTACATACTATATTATTCCAACTATATGACATTCTGGAAAAGGCAAAACTATGGAGACAGTAAAAAGATCAGTGGTTGCCAGGGGTAGGGGCAGAAGGAGAGATGAATAGGCAAAGGATTTTTTTTTGGCGGGGGGGCGGTATGCGGGCCTCTCACTGTTGCGGCCTCTCCCATTGCAGAGCACAGGCTCTGGACGCGCAGGCTCAGTGGCCATGGCTCACGGGCCCAGCCGCTCCGCAGCATGTGGGATCCTCCCGGACCGGGGCACAAACCCATGTCCCCTGCATTGGCAGGCGGACCCTCAACCACTGCGCCACCGGGGAAGCCCTAGGCAAATGATTTCTAAGGCAGTGAAAATACTCTGTATGGTGTTATAATAATGGATATATGACATTGTCCATTTGTCCAAACCCAGAGTCCACAACACCAAGAGTGAACTCTAAGGTAAACAGTGGACTTTGAGTGATTATGATGTATCAATGTAGGTTCATTGTTGATAAAAACATACCATTCTGGTGAGTTATGCTAATAATGGGGGAGGCTATGTATGTGTGCGGGTAGGGGGCATATGGGAAATTTCTGTACCTTCCTTTCAATTTTACTGTAAACCTAAAACAGCTCTAAGAAAATTGTCTTTTTTAAAAACTAAAAAAACCAAAAAACCCAAAACCTAAAAACGAAAACTGATCAGTCATGATTCATGTTGGATGGTTGTTCCTCACAGCACTTGGAATTTAGATGAAAGCTGATGCTTTAAGAGTTTGTCTCACATTATTCTTAAGCACTTTCTATTTTCTAACTTCAAAATTATAATGTATATGCATTTTGAACTGTAATTACATTCTTGTAAATCTGTTTGGGGGAAGTCATGAGATTTTTTAAGTCTTGAAATTTTTTTCTTTATATCCAATTGTTTAAACTTTCTCAGACTTCTTCCTATTTTCCATTCTTCTTTTTGTTTCTTTTCCATTGCTTGATCCTTTGCATCTTGGCCCAGATTCTCCTACAGCATACTTCTGACTCCTCTCCAAACTACATGGATGCAAGTAACCTCACTTGGTTACTATCTGCCCTGTGCACTGCATCCCTCCTTCAGATAACAGCAGCTGCATTTCTCTGCATTCTCTCTCAATAGATTGGGGCAAAGCCTTCATATATTCTTTTTTTTTTGAATTTTATTTTATTTATTTTTTATACAGCAGGTCTTATTAGTTAAACATTTTATACATATTAGTGTATACATGTCAATCCCAGTCTCCCAATTTTTCACACCACCACCACCCCCTCGCCACTTTCCCCCCTTGGTGTCCATATATTTGTTCTCTATATTCTTCAAAATTAATGGAGAAACAGGAAAATCTGATGGATGACAAATAGTTCTATATCTGCAAAAGGAATATCAGAAGATGTTATTACGTTGGGATTGTTATTGGGATTAAATCTAAGGTAGGGCTCAGATTGGATTTATTTTTAAACCAAATCTCTTTTTGTGGCCATTTTTGGACTCTGTGCGTGGTCCACTGAATACCAGTTTGAAATGAGATTACATATCTTTCATTAGCAGCAATTGTGTAGTGTGCTTGAATTTGGCTTTATTGTTTTACAAAATGCCTATCAAAATGATCCTTTTAGGTATGCGTCCAGCTACAACTTGATCATACCTTAGTATTTGTCATCATGAGCATATTCTGGTGAATGGCAAATTACCCTGAATGACAGAAAGCTGAAATCTATTTTCTGTCTTGGCTACTGATTGGCTGCCGCTGTGGTCAAGTCTTTCAACTTTTTCTGTCTCAAATTTGGGGCTGCAACATAAACGAGCTGAAGTAAAACACATTCCCTATAAAACATCTGTCTTCAAAATTCTAAGCATAATCATTTGTGATTGTTATCTAGGCAGTTCAGAAGCAAATGAAAAAGTTAGTCTTTTGCAGAAGCAACACAGATTAGCGATGGTATGTCCAAGAAGGGATCTCGATGGTATATCTTTTCTTTTCACTCTTCTTTTTACAATCCAAAAGATTTTTCTTTCTTTTCATTATACAAGAATTCATGGGATAAGATATCTGCATGAAACAGATTGCTAAATCTTTGAAACCCCTCAAAGGGCATAACCCTGTATCATTGTAGTCATGGGTATATTGTGTGACAACCAGCAATGTCTACATCACTACTATGAAGTTTGTTTTTGGTTTTTCTTCTCATACTGAGTGAAAACCTGCTATACTGCAGGTTTCATTCATTGGTTATTTATGTATTTGTTTATTTAATGCTCTGTATCATTATTTGAAAAATGTTCACAGTTAACTAGGACAAAATAAATTTAAATTAAACAAATGAGGAAATTAGAGAAAATAAAAGGAAAAATAAGGTAATACCAGGAACTAAATTATTACATAAAAGACTTTCCTTGATCTTGTACATTTGCTTAAAATGGGACATTAATTTGCATCTGAGATTTCTAACAGCTACCCATTGGTGTGATTTTTGCTCCCTGAAGCTGCACATAATAAATCAAGTCCCTTTTCCACAAGGAAGTCCCTCAGATATCCAAAAAAGGTTCTGAGTCCTTTAGGCTAAATCGGAATGAATAATCTTACCCATTGCCCAGAAAACATTATAAATTTACTTCACCTTTGGAAGAAAATTCTAGTCTGTTCTATTGCTTCTATGCAAAAGGACTCTAGGGCATTGAATTGCCTAGCTTCATTCCATTTGACTTTTAAAAATAGAACACATTTTTACATGGAATTGAGCCATTTGTAGATGAACAGTAGAACTGACAATAGCAAGTCCTTGATGGTACCAAAGTCAACCTTTAAAACTTTCTATCCCATCCTAGGTGAAGTCAGAACCCATTTTGACATTCTTTCCTACTGATCCACAATAGCCTGCATAGACTGAGAGTCATTTTAATACTAGGGACTTGAGTAGTTAATGGTTTTCCTTCCTGGCTTGATAAAATTACATTAAAACCATTTAGACCTTCTATTTTTAAAAATTTCTGGCTAAGAGGGTTATGTTCAGGCTTTGGATATTAGCATGATTTAGCTAATGTCGGCACTGTAGTTCAATCTATTTAACTGTTAGGTGTGCTAAGCCTTTCTCTCACTCTCTCTCCTGCATATGTTTCTTCTTCACCAAAGCCTGGCATTTGGTGAAGAAGAAGACATTGTCAGACAAGGACTCTTCTCAGAAAAAGCACAGAAGTGTCTGAACGCCCGTGTTCCAACTCCAGTGAACATCTCTGAGCATATTTGAGCAAAATAAACTATAAAGTCTTTTCATCTATGGTCAGTAGAATCAGATTCTGCCTCAGCTTTTAAATCGTGAAAAGTTTTAAAATATACTCAAGCACATCCACATCACCACCCACCCACTGCCACTGTAGGCAGGAAACAACCAGTGTCTCTGTCTGCAATGATCTCACAGCATATCAGTCTGAACCACATACCATCTGGCAGCTTTAATATGTTTAAATATCCCTCAAATTCAAGTGGCAATTACGCATCAGCCAGCTGTGATCTTCATCTAATTCATCACCACATTCTTCTCAGAGATCATTCGATTCGGCAATCTGGAAAGATTCAAGATGAACAAAGACCTCAGAGATGAGAGGTAAATATGTTCCCCATGGCTGCATCCAGAGTACTTAGAGTTCAAAATTCCCAAAAGACAAAAATATTGCTTCAGCTACATCATGAACCAACAATAAGCCTGCTAAGCATCTTGTTATTATTATAATCACTGTAGAACCAAAGATTTCACAATGGTGTATCCTGGAATTTATTTTCACCTTCAATCTCTCAGAAATAAGTGGCTCAATGTTATAAAGCCATTTTTGATAGGCAGAGTGGTGATGGTACCCCCGGCAAGTAAGGCAGTGTTCAGTCATCTTGGCAACAAGATTCAAGAGGAGTCCAGAATTCAGGCACTGCTCTTGTATATTGTTTTTGAACGTGGCCCCCTGGCCTTCATCAGCATTCAGTTACCAGAGCAATAAAACAACAATTTTTTTCATATCATCATATAGACATATGATTTGAGAGATAGCCACCATACCTCTGCCCAAGAGGATATCAGACTTTTAATAGTCATCCAAGATACTTTGAAAAATCCTACAACTGCAAAAACTGAAAAAAATAAATAATGCAATCAGAACTCCAGGAAAAGAAATACAACTGTGCAAGAAAGGCATGGTCCAAATGAAAGGCAAACTACAACACAGCAGCATGAGTTTGAATGATTGGTGAAATATATATCAAAAAAATAAACTTGAAATTTATACCAAGGCTAGAATATTTTGTGAGTCACAAGGATTGTGACCCTGGAACTGCAGAAAAGGATATGTTATCATTGTAAATTAGTTGTGTATATACTGAACAAACGTACTTCCCATAATGATATAAGCACATTTTTTTAAACTTTTAAGACCAATCTACGGACAAATCACAGAAGTCATCAAATTTGACTGTGCACAGTTCATTATAAGTTTCCAGATAGATGTGATAAGAATAGACAGAGGAAATACATCCTCTTCTTCCAAGGTGGAGAAGAAAGTATTCTATATGATTTATGGAATAAGAAATAAATATTTAAATTATATGAATAGAAGTTGAAGTGAAAAATGTAGAGTAGCAAAAAATATATATTAGCAATAAGTTGGAGACAGAGATGGGTGAATGAGAAATTTTGCATCTCTATAGCAGGATGAAATTTTAAACAATTTCTAAAGTCAATATTTTGAGCAGTAGTTATAGTAGCATGGTTAATAGGATTATAGAGGCATCACCAGATGAACTAAGTAGAGAAATGGGAATAAGTAGTTGTTTCTGAGGAGTGGAGCTGGGAATGGAAAGGATAGAGTAGGGAGGGGGTTTTTACTTTTCCATTATAAAAAGTTCTGTATTATTTGTATTTAAATAGCCATGTAACTAAATTTTTTTCAAAGCTATCCTTGCCTATTTCCTCTGTACATTCAACAGAAATCCAGAAAGACATCTACCATTGAAGTAGACACTGAGGGAGGGCCTAGAACTTTCCTGAGAGCCCAAGGACATGTCATAAAATTTACCTAACGTGCATGGTTATGTGGATAGAGATCACAAGAATGAAGAGAAGAAAAAAACCTTAGATTTCTGTTTTTGATAGAAACAGAGTTAACTTCAGTCTGAAGTTATAAGTGCCACTACATTTAGTAAAAAAACTTTCAAGATCTACAGATCAATTTGTGCTTCTAATCACTCCCACACAGCCTCTCTGCAATGAAATGTGACTGTGCTGTGCAGGAATCCTAAGGAAGAAATGTGTTTAAGAACATAAAGTTATGGTACTTATATACAATGGAATATTACCCAGACAGAAAAAAGAATGAAATAATGCCATTTGCAGCAAAATGGATGGACCTAGAGATTGTCATAGTGAATGAAATAAGTCTGACAAATACCATATGATATCACTTACATGTGGAATCTAAAAAAATTGGTACAAATGAATTTCTCTACAAAACAGAAATAGAGTCACAGATGTATAAACTTATGGTTACCAGGGGGTAAGAAGGGGTACAAATTGGGAGATTGGGTTTGACACATACATACTACTATATATAAAATAGATAACTAATAAGGACCTGCTGTATAGCACAGGGAACTTTAGCCAGTACTCTATAATAACCTATATGAGAAAAGAATCTAAAAAAGTGTGGATATACGTATATGTATAATCGAGTCACTGTGCTGTGCACCTGAAACTAACACAACATTGTAAATCAACTCTACTCCAATAAAAAAATTTTAAAAAAAGAACATAAAGATAGGAATGATATAATGATTTCTTTGTATAGCACATGAACTCCTAAAAGCTCAGATTTTTTTGTTGATATTAATTTATCTTAATTTTAAGTGGGGGAGGTTGGAAACAGTGAAGTTTTTTCTCTCAAAATTAAGTCACTTCTTATAAGGTCACCTGGTCAATGGAGAATGTAGGCCTCAAATACAAGTGATTTGACTCAAATTCAGTGTTCGATTTGCTAGGCCCAGACTCACAATAATAATAGCCGCCATTTATTGAACACTAACTATGTGCTAGTTTCTGCATATGGCTCATTTATTCCTCACAAGGTACTATTATCATACCCATTTACCAGTAATAAAACTGAGGAATGGAGAAACAAATTTACCCTAGCAGGCTTGGGGCAAGTAATAAATCTAGGATTTGAACCCAGAGATCACTTGCATAACATAGGCTTAGATTGGAAGAGACGTGTGAAGTCGTTTTAGCCTTTCTTCATTTTATAATGGAGAAAAGCCTGGATCATAGAAGAAAATTAACTTGTCCAAAATTACACAGCTGGTTAGTAACAGAGCCAAGACTAGAACCCACATATTCTGGCTTCCAGTCCAATTCTTTTCAACCACAGAAGGTCAGAAAATGTTAAACTTTTTGAGACTCTGCAGCCCATCTGGGTTTCTGAAGTGCCAGTATTGTAAGTCTCAATATTAAGTTAACTTAAAATCTGAAGATATTGAATACTACCACAACGTTCACATTTGGCAGAGCCATGAGATGTCATGGAAAATCACTGCACCAAATGGTACTACAACTTTCTATATTCAATAGCACCACAGGAAAAAAAAAAACAGTTATTCCAACTTGGAAGGCATACCTCAAAAAAAATCAGATGCCTTCGGTTTTGAAGAAACATTTCTTGGAATGTACTAATGGTTGAAAACAAAAATGAAATTTGTATTTAGGGAAATTCATGTATAAGAAAATTAAAATACAATGTCAAGAATTTAATCCAGGGCATTTTCCACTGATGCTCTTAAACTGATGGTTAATTCAACAACTCAGCTCACACTTGTGGCTTTATTTACTAAAGTATGATGTTACCATGTCAATAAAATATTGTGTGGTGAAGGTTTCCATATTATACAAAAGAATTTGAAACATCAAAGGATGAAAAGGAGAAAAATGGAGAATGCAGTGGAATTAAAAGAGATGTCATGCAATTACCTCTCTATTCTGGGAAACTGACAAATGGATTAGGGGTTGGGGGAATAGCTGGAGAAGTACATAAAGAATACCTGAGACAAGTACTTGTAGTAAAAGTGCTTCCCTTTGAAAATACGTGCTACGCTTTGGATTATGCACTAAACATTTACAGCTCTCAGATGTCCAGGTATCTGCTGTAGATTTCTTGAAGGAAAGAAAGAAAAAGAAACTGACAAGGTTGGATATGCCTCCAAGAATGCAAAGCAAATGTATTTCCAGACCTGATTCTAAAGCAGCCTCACGGAACGTGAACTATCGGATGGTGCCAAGTCGCAGTCTTAAAAAGTCCAGGTACACTTAATACTTCCAAATACTTCCCAAAACACCAGTCTTTAAAATAACATTTTATCTGTTTTACTATAGCATCTTACACTCTTATCTTGTCTAATCAAAATCATCTCTGAGATGTCTATGTAGAAGACTCAATAAATTACCTTAAGTTGGCTTAGTCAGTAAATCAACAAAAGGAGTCATTTACAGCTTCCTACTCTAGCCTCCAATATTGTGAATATTGACTTTTACACAGTAGGATGCCCTGTGAAGTTCTCCCTTCAGCTCAGAAAAGAAAAAAATCTATTGCTATTATAACTGTATTCTTCCAAAATAAAGTAATAATCATTAAAAGCAGGCATGTAGTGTAAGTAGGAATGTAAGTTGGTACAGCCGCTGTAGAGAACAGTATGGAGGTTCCTCAGAAGACTAAAAATAGAATTACCATATGATCCAGCAATCCTACTCCAGGGCATATATCTGGACAAAACTATAATTCAAAAAGATACATGCATGCCTATGTTCATAGCAGCACTAGTCACAATAGCCAAAGCATGGAAACAACCTTAATGTCCATCAACAGATGAATGGATAAAAAAGATGTGGTACATATGTACAATAGAATACTACTAAGCCATAAAAATGAATGAAATAATGCCATTTGCAGCAACATGAATGCAACTAGAGATTATCATACTTAGTGAAGTAAGTCAGAAAGAGAAAGACAAATACCATATGATATCACTTATATGTGGAATCTGAAATATGACAAATGAACCTATCTATGAAATGGAAACAGAATCACGGATGTAGACAACAGACTGGTGGTTGTCAAGAGGGTGGGGGCTAGGGGAGGAATGGAGTGGGAGGTTAGAGTCAGCAGACGTAAGCTTGTATATATAGAATGGATAAACAACAAGGTCCTATTGTATAGCACAGGGAACTATATTCAATATCCTATGATAAATCATAATGGAAAAGAATATTTTTAAAAAACTGTATATATTTGTATAACTGAATCACTTTGCTGTATAGCAGTAATTAACACAACATTGTAAAATCAACTATACTTCAATTAAAAAAAAAAGCAGGCAGTGGGAACTGATTGGTTCACCAGCTGAATTAGGTTCATAGAAAAATATTTTATTGGGTATACTGTCTCCACTTCACCACTGGTCTCACCAAGTCCAATCAACGCTTTTATGCTACCTATCAGCACTTATAGACTTTCTAATTGGTGATTTCTGCTACAGCAATTACGGACTTCCTTCCTCCAGTGCTAGATTTTAAAGCTCTTAGATAAATGTAGTTACTAAACTAAAGGTTTTTAAACTTGGGGAAAATGTTCAAGGAGAGAAAACCTTAAGCCTTTAAGTTTATGTTCCTTTTAGGTATATTTTCCTTTCTGTCTTCATCTACCTTCTTTTTTTTTTTTTTTTTTTTTTTGCGGTACGTGGGCCTCTCACTGTTGTGGCCTCTCACGTTGTGGGGCACAGGCTCCGGACGCGCAGGCTCAGTGGCCATGGCTCACGGGCCCAGCCGCTCCACGGCATGTGGGATCTTCCCGGACCGGGGCATGAACCTGTGTCCCCTGCATCGGCAGGCGGACTCTCAACCACTGTGCCACCAGGGAAGCCCCATCTACCTTCTTTATGTCCCCAAATATCCAGTTCCAAGGGTCCTTGATTTTGGCCTTCATAGGAAACCTTTCTTAACTCTTAAATTCCATATAAAACTTAAGAAACCACTGTCTTAATCTCTAAGCAAACTAAACACCCAGTTTCCAAAATCTATTCAAGTTGATAAATTAATAAACAAGATGTTAATATAGTGATGTGTTCCTCATTCAGAAAACTTTACTGAAGTAGAACAGGGAACTTTTAAAAACACACATCATTATCTCAAAGGACTATCAGAATTTCAGAAACTATGGGAGACAGAAGGAAATATTTTGTCATAGGCAGCAAGTCTACCATTGGCCAGTCCTGCTTATGTGAAATGCAGGGAGAACACTTCCCAACAATCACTTTCTGCTAATGATGAGAGACCAGGCTAAATGGTTTGCTCATAATGAACAAAGCAGAAACTTTCTCAGAATAATTTCCTAAAAAACCTTTCTACTAGTATAACAGCTACCAAATGACTTTTTTCTAGCCTATATTTGGTGATAAGATCTCATGTATTTGCAACAAATGAAAGTTCCCTGCAATGGTTCCAATGGTATCTGTATTTTTCATAAGAGAGAAAGGGAAACATGCAGACAAGCGACTTGAGAGACATAGTTCCTTAACACCAACAGAGAAAAAACATATATATATATATATATATATATATGTTTTTATATACATTCTTATATATAAAATATATTACATATATAATATATTAAAAATATTAAATATATATATATACATATACCCCAGATAGATCTTATTAGAAATGCCATGCATTTTTTTGAATAAACTATCGACCAATGAAGGAAGTGTTCACTCACAGGAGAAGAATCAAGTCTTTATAACAAGTTTCAATTTGTTTAGTACTTTTCAAATATTCCATGTTCACTAAGACAATTTGAATCTCTACTAGGTATGTGACTATATTGTGCTAGATGCTGAGGATAGGTCCTTTTCCTAGGGGAAACTACTGTCTCCGTGGAGGAACAAGATTATATTTGAAAACAGATAATTCTGTGAGTAAGTACTTATTTAGCACAGCTACGTTCTGCTGAGGTTCAAAGAAAAGATAAATTAATGTGGCCTGGAACATTCATCTATACTAAAAGTTGAGAACTGGCTCGATATAGGTATAGAGGGTGCTCAGCAACTAAAAGAAACCTTGAATCCACAACTCATGACTCATTTTTACCCAGATCCCTACCTCTACCCTAGTGACTTCCACCCCAACCAGAGGTTCTGGATTCTATTTCTCCTGGTCTCCCCTTCTCCATTTTCCATTTTCATCCTTGACACAGGCTCCAGACCTCGACGTTCACTATTTGTTGCAAACTTTAGTAAAACTAAAAGGAAGTAACTTTTATATCTAGTCACTGTACATGTATTGCAATGTAATCATCCTTTACTGTATCCAATTTTAGAGTTGTTGAAATATAAATAAATAAATAAACTAACTAACTCAAGGTAATACAAATAGCTAGAGAGACTGACCTCAGATTTGAATCCACATCCCTTGATTACAAAAGATACATTCTTTCTACTCTGTCCTGATGTCATCCTGTCATTATGGAAAACATTATTTCATTGCTTCTCCAAATTCTTACCCTAAAGTGTCCTTAATGTAGAAGAGAGTAAGCATAATCCAGAGAGGACTAGGACTAAAGAAGTGATGTCAAGTTTTATCTTAAAAATTCACATGAATTTTGCTTCCTATTGCTTCCTATTTGTTTCCTATTCTTATTACAGGATGCATTCCATAATATATTCATACTTGTTTTATTATACAAATAAATTTATGTTTTTATGTAAATGGATGTCCTAGAGCATGTGATGTGTTCACACTGTGGCTTTGCATAACTCCTAGAGAACCCCTTAGGGATTCAGATTTAAGAATTATGATTACTAGTGGTATGTGGAAATGGGAAAAAAACTATAACTCAAGGTGAAAAGAGAGCACTTTTTCAGTACGACTTTTCATAAGCTAGAAACAACAAGCTTACACAAACTCTTCTGATGTTTGCAAAAGTAGAAACAATTCCTAGCTCTTTAATAGGCAAGCATAACCTCGATTCTAAAATCTGCCAAAAACGTTAAAGAAAAATCTAAATAAGCTAACTGAGTAAGCAAACTCCAGGAGCCCAAGGATAGCTCTCTGAAGAGAGTTAGTCTCAAGTACAACCATTAGAAGGAAATATACCCAGAAGCTGGGGAAGAAATGCAGGATCCAGGGGCTTCTGGACAGAGGACCAACAGTGTTCATATAGGCATTCCACCAAAGTAAATATCCAAATGGCCATCATGCATATGAAAAATTTCTCAGTCTCATTAGGGAAATACAAATTAAAACCCAGTAGGATATCACTTCACACCAACCAGAATGACTAAAATTAAATAGATAAATAATACTAAGGGTCAGCCAGAATGATATGGACTGTGGCAAACACACACACTGATGCTGAGAGTGTAAATTGGGGAAACATGCCACTCCACAGTATGTGAGATCTTCCCGGACTGGGGCACAAACCTGTGTCCCCTGCATCGGAAGACAGACTCTCAACCACTGTGCCACCAGGGAAGTGTAAACTGGGGAAACTGGTGATACCTATGAATGCTGAACCTAGACATCCTCTTTGATCTTGTCATTGCACTCCACAGCAATTCATAAATATGTTTACCAAAAGCATGCACGTGAATGTTCCTATCAGTGCTATTCATAGTAACACCAAACTGTACAACATTATAAATTTCCATCAAAAGTAGAATAGATGAACAAATGGGGGCATATCTACATAAGGAATACTACACAATAATAAAAATAAATGAACTGTTGCTATGCACAACCACATGGATGAACCAAACACACACAAAATTGATCAAAATAAGACAGTCAAAAATGAGTACATATGGTATGATTCTATTTATATCAAGTTCAAAAACATGCAAACTTAATTGTGGGATTAGAATTAGTGAAAACTTTTGAGAGATTTCCTTTGGAGAGTGGTGAGTAGTGACTGGGTAGGGGACCAAGAGGAATTTCTGCTATGATAGCAATGCTGTATTTCCTAATGAAAGTAGTGCTTTAATTGATATGCTCTTTTTGTGTATATTGAGATGTATACTTATGATTCATGCACTTTTCTATATGTATGTTATCTTTCAATTAAATTTACTTAAAACTAGTAACTTTGCAGAAAACTTTAACAGGAAACAAAGTGTCGCATGTTCTAACATTCATGTAATGGACTCATGAAAACTTTAAATTATTAATTTACCAATTAAATTGTTGATTGATTAAAAATATATAGCATAAGTGGGAAGAAAAGTTTTGGGACAAAAAAAATGAAACCTGATATTACTGAACATTAAATTTGTCTCTGTCGTGACTGCCAAGAGAGAAACGGAAAGATGATGGTTTATATAGCCACATTTTTGGGAAAATGTTCACAAAGCATACGAATTCACCAGAAAAAAATGATGGCATTAATTTTGGAACAAATTTATCATATTTATTAATATATCTTGAACATAGGGTCTTCCCAAGCTTCAAGAGTAAGATCCATTACTTTCTCACAATTAGAAATTTTCAACATTACTGACATCATATGAGATAAAGGATTCAGGAATATTCTTATCAAAATGAGCTTGAACTTGGTAACTATCAATATTCAGAAAACAATCAATATTTCTTGAGTATCACCATATTCCAAGCATTCTATCAAAAATCATGGCAAGTGCAGATAAATGTAAGTTATCACCTTTGTCTTCCTTGGGCATTTAATTTAATTGGGCACAATAGGAATACGTTTTATAATAAAAATAGATCTTACCTGTGTTATGGTCACATTAATGCTTTTAGAAAACAACCACTAAACCTCAGCAGCATAGAGGGCACAGATTTAACTCACAAGTCTGCAAGTTAAATGGGCATTGGACGATCTGAGATGACTTTCTGGGGATGTCTGCTAATTAGTACTCAAAGATGGCCCCCCCATGAATTCCAACTCCTGACACTCTCACCCTTGTAAAAACCCTCCTCTTGCACCTGGAATGAGTCTAAAATTCTTTTTTTTAATAATTTTTATAAATGCTTCTAGATTCATGAGAGGTTTCATAGAAATGTGCAGGGAAATCTCATGCATCCCTCTCCAGCCTACCCCAATATTAATATCCTACACAATTATATTATCAAAACCAATAAATAGTCCACTTATGAGTCCAGTCCACTGGTGAGCTTATTTTCACTAGTTGCACATGCACTGTGTATGTGTGTGTATGTGTTTATATGTGTATATAGCTCTATATAATTTTATCACATATGTGGCCTTACACAACCACCACGGTAATCAAGATAATCAACTGCAGCATTACAAGACTCCCTCAGGTTACTATGGGTACAGACCTACCCATCGCCTCTTCCCCCAGTTCCCAACCACTGTAAACCACAAGTATGTTCACCATCTCTGTAATTGTGCTACTTCACAAATAATACATCGATGGAGTCATAAAGTATTTATCCTTTTAAAATCAGCTTTTTCACTCAGCAGAATTTTCTTGAGGTCTATCCAAGTTATTGTGTGTATGAATAATTTGTTCCTTTTTATTACTGAATCATGTCCCATGATATGGATATACTAGTTTCCTTAACCACTGACCCGTTAAAGGACATTTGGGTACTTTTCAGTTTGGGTTATTATGAATTAGTGGCTAGGAACATTTGTGTACAAGTTTCTGTGTGAAAATAAGTCTTCATTTCTCTTGGATAAATGTCAATAAATACAACTGCTAGGTCTAACGATAAGTCCACTTTTAGTTTTGAAAGAAACTGCCAAACTATTTTCTAGAGAGACTGTACCATTCTACCTACTATATATCATTTTCAGCAAAGTGTCTGTGCATGGGTTTTTTTTCCCATTTTGAACTGCAATTTTTTTTCTGCATTCTACTCCCCTCAACTCTTTCCCAAATGTAACTCTCATCCTGAATTCCTTTAACAATCACAATGATTCTGATACACAGTAACACTTAAAAATTAGAGCCCAAGGAAAGGAAATTGATGGAGAGCCTGAATAGACAGCCAATGGTCTGCTCCGATCATTTAGAGAACGCCACCACCAAGGGATGGGGGAAAGGAAGATGAAAAGGTGGGAAAGGGTCTCAAGAGAGAAGTGAAAAACCCCAAAGATAAATATGATTTCCTTTGCATTGTAATTCAGCCAACTGTGCTGCTACTGGAAATCACCCTTCAGAGACGGCTCCTCCAGAGTGTGCTATTGGGGGACCCTGCAAAGTGGGACCATAACTTTGCTGAAGGCAGAAACCTGAGCCAAGTAGTCTTTCCAGATCTTTTCCATCTCTGTGGCAATAACAGCTGTGGGAAAGTGGAGTAGAGGGTGTACTGAGCCAGAGCTGATGGTGAGAACAGATAGCTGACAAAACTGGCACATTAACCTTAAAGCCACTTCACACTTTGTCACTCTTTCAGCTGAAAACAGTAATGTTCCCAACTGTGAAAGCATCTAAGAGAAAGGAAGGGGCGAAACTCTGAGGTTTCCTCCAAGTATCACAGGGAACTGAGTGGAACTTTGGACTGCAAGAAGCTGAGTGAGCAAACTGTGACTCTGGTCTTGAACAATTATTAACTGAGAGAGTTCAGTGCACACTTGACCTCTGCATGGCCGACTTGGTTTTTATGAAGTAGTAATAAATTGGGCAGATTCCTAGACCACTTTAGCAAAGTTTACAAGAGTCAATCTGGAGAGTCTTCTGGTGGTATTTAAAATAGTTGATGTGGACTTCATCTAAGGATGATGCTAACCTTCAGAGTTTAGGTTTCCTGCTTCCTTTATCAACTCCCTTTCTGTTTTTCTTGGAGTCTGGCAGAGTTTTATGTCCCATAGCAGATGGCACTCACCCGGGCAGGCTTGGGAGGGTCCCAGCAACTCACAGTTAAATGTTTTTCTGGAACATTTCAGTCAGGAAAGAAAAAGTGGTCTTTTAGGAGGCTAACTCTCCTAAAAATATTGTAGACCAAATGCCCCCTTTACATAGTAATCCTCAGTTGAATCAAACACACTCCAGAAGCTGTTTCTGCAGAGATTTCTAATAGAACAAATCCCCAAGCCTGACGGAATAGCATATCAAAATTTAATGAGAAGTTAAGGCATCTTTTTTAAATTAAATTTATGGTTGAAAATGTTTTAATGAGTCAAGTTTTTTGTTATTTTTTTTTAACAGCCTCCTGGCTTCATCCAACCAGCCATCACATTGACCAAGTTCAACATAATTGCCACGAGAGGAAAAATGTCTCCAGCCATCAGCAGTATTAATTAGCTCTGACTATAAATTTTCAAGCAAAAGTTGACATCATCATGTAGGGCAACAAGCTCTATGGTTTCTCTGTAAGGACAAAATCGGGCAGTGACTGAAGGAAACCAAAACTGAATACTCTGCTAAAGGTTTAATATCACAGGAAATATGAACCTAATCCATTGATGTAAACATTGTTTAGTGTCAGAGAGTAGTAAAAGGGAAAGGAAAGGAAAGAGAAAGAATGCAGAAAGAAGGCAAGGGGAAAAGGAAAAGCAAAGACAAGAGACCAATTTGAACACTGGATGTTTGTGCTAAACAGATTATAAGTTTCTAGAAGCCAGGCAGATCTGCATGTATTTAAAAGATCTGTGTTATGTATCAGTAGAAAAGCATGCCCATATGAGGCCAGGTATTCATTAGAATATTTGTTATTTATATTCTGCCTCCCTATAAAGAAAAAATGCAATAGTTTACCACAAACACATTAAACGCATGGATATAATTGGGGAAGGAGAGAGAGTGTTGCTTGACTGAATGGACATATTAGCTATTGAACAGAATGCAAAAAGCAATTCTCCCTCCAAGTTAAAATAGGCTGCTAGAATGATGAGAGACAATAAATGTAAGAGGCGAGGACCTCTCAACACAGTGATGTTAGGGATGGTAGTTGTACCATAAGATTCCCTGTTCAGTAGGAACAGCTACTCAACATCATGGCTTCCTGAAGACAAAATGCCAGGAGATCTGGCTCAATAAGGCAGGATCTAGGCTGTAAGTCCTAAGAGAGCAGGGGCAATGGCCTTCTGCCTTCACTACTGAATTCCTGGCACATAGAACAGGGCCTGGCATGTAATAAACACACAGTGGGAAAGAGTGAGACTGGTTTGACCCAGACAAAGCTGAGAAATAATTCCTCTAAAAGTCAGCCCATACCTATGAGTCCTGAGAAGCTTGAAAGAATGGAAGATGTAAAGAAAAGAATTCCAAGCTCTTCAGGAAAAGGAATGAAGAGTTACTGATTATGAAGTGATGATTGAATAGATTTTGCAGACTGAAAACCTGTGCTATCATTAATGTCTATATGCAGTTGGTATATTTCAGGTAATATATATATATATTATATATTAAATTGTATAAGTAATATTAGAGTATTTGTTTACTCATAATATAAAGTATTAGATTAGATTATTTTTGTTAATTAAACTTCTTAATATTACTCTGTGAAATGACTGCTTGCCCTGTTTCAAATTTATCCAGAGTTTTGGTAAAGTTGATTCTGTCACCCTGAAATACCCCATGGAACAAACTGTCTAAAGAAATTGATACAAAATTACATACATGAATATGATAATACAAAAGTTAAAAACTTGGAGCCAAGGAAAATTAGAGTTGAAAGTGAAGCCTGAGGTTAATACACAGAATTCCTAGGCCATGACCAGCAAATGCCCACATTCCGGCCACCTCCCTTACAGTCCCGCTGATGGGACAGTAAGAGGTAGATCACAGCACCCTTCCCTTTAAGTTTTCATGCTGCCATGTAACTTTCCAGACAGTGTTCCAGTTATCCAAAAGGAATTGATTGCTCTGCAGGATGAAACTTCTTCACAATCCCTGACTTTGGCCATAAGATGTTATTAGCTGCTTAAAAAAAAGCAACCCAAATTTGCATTCCTAATAGCCTAAGCAAAAATGGAGTGAGTTATACAGGCTTAATTGGTAAAGTCAAAGCAGTTCTTAGAGGAAGCAACACATTTTTTAGTACTTCTTCTTATAGAAGAAATTTCTCATAAAGGCTTTTTATAAGGACACTATATTCTCAAAATATTTGTATAGGAAATGTAACAGGTTTCATATTTTCCTGGATCATTGCTCAGTGAAACCAAGTTACATAAGAACAATGAAGCATTATTTGGTGAAGGCAAAAACTATTTAGTGAAGACAATAGTCCAAAAGGACAGCATTCTGTCCTCTGGATCTGGAGACTGTCCAAGGAGAGAGCAGAGAAAATGTAGAGAAATGACTAGCCTATGTGTCCTTCAAACACCACCTTTCTCAGCATAATTTTGATAGCAGTTTGAGCTTGCAATATCTGGAAAATGAAGCTTTCTGTGTTTTTATCCTCATTAGATATCAGGTTGCTATTCTTTTATAGAAAATAAAGGGCACAATCAAAATCACTCAAAGGATTCTTCCCTTGGAGGAACGTGGGTGATGAAAACATTTATTGATTTTAAAACAATGATTGAATACCTACATTGTGGCAACCACTGTGGTAGTCACCACAGGAACAAAAATAAAACAAAAGTTCATGATTTTAGTGAGCTGAAGAGTGAATGGAAATGAGGAAATGGAGACCCAGTGAAACAGGCTATTCTTGCAAGACGCTGGCTCTCAAAGAAAAGGAGTGATACAGCTAACAATGAATGCAAGTCAGGCTCACTTAAATCTTATTATGGAAATGCCCAAAATATAAGACAACCAGTCTGCCCAAATTATATCCCCAATATCTGTGATGTCCAAGCTTCCACCATTACAATTTCTTGGTATTAAACCATAACACTGACAATTAGTTTAAAGACAGTATTTTTAAACAAGATATCCATTGATCAGAAACTAGCTACATACAGTTGTTTATATTATAATAGTCTCAAAAGTAGCATGAGAGATTGGAACTAGAGATTATCAAAATATATTATTTAAAGAACAAAATTACAGCTGGACATTGCATTTAAAAATATATCTGTAGTTTTTTGGGCTTCCCTGGTGGCGCAGTGGTTGAGAGTCTGCCTGCTGATGCAGGGGACATGGGTTCGTGCCCCGGTCCGGGAAGACCCCACATGCCGTGGAGCGGCTGGGCCCGTGAGCCATGGCTGTTGAGCCTGCGCGTCCGGAGCCTGTGCTCCGCAACAGGAGAGGCCACAACAGTGAGAGGCCCACGTACCACAAAAAACAAAACAAACAAACAAACAAACAAACAAAACCATTTAAATATATATATATATATCTGTAGTTTTTTAAGGAACCTCCATACTGTTTTCCATAGTGGCTGTACCAATTCACATTCCCACCAGCAGTGCAAGAGTGTTCCCTTTTCTCCACATCCTCTCCAGCATTTATTGTTTCTAGATTTTTTGATGATGGCCATTCTGACTGCTGTGAGATGATATCTCATTGTAGTTTTGATTTGCATTTCTCTAATGATTAATGATGTTGAGCATTCTTTCATGTGTTTGTTGGCAGTCTGTATATCTTCTTTGGAGAAATGTCTGTTTATGTCTTCTGCCCAGTTTTGGATTGGGTGGTTTGTTTTTTTGCTATTGAGCTGCATGAGCTGCTTATAAATTTTGGAGATTAATCCTTTGTCAGTTGCTTCATTTGCAAATATTTTCTCCCATTCTGAGGGTTGTCTTTTGGTCTTGTTTATGGTTTCCTTTGCTGTGCAAAAGCTTTGAAGTTTCATTAGGTCCCATTTGTTTATTTTTGTTTTTATTTCCATTTCTCTACAGTATGGAGGTTCCTTAAAAAACTACAAATAGAACTACCATATGACCCAGCAATCCCACTACTGGGCATATACCCTGAGAAAACCATAATTCAAAAAGAGACATGTACCAAAATGTTCATTGCAGCTCTATTTACAATAGCCCAGAGATGGAAACAACCTAAGTGTCCATCATCCGATGAATGGATAAAGAAGATGTGGCACATATATACAATGGAATATTACTCAGCCATAAAAAGAAACGAAACTGAGCTATTTGTAATGAGGTGGATAGACCTAGAGTCTGTCATACAGAGTGAAGTAAGTCAGAAAGAGAAAGACAAATACCGTATGCTAACACATATATATGGAATTTAAGAAAAAAAATGTCATGAAGAACCTAGGGGTAAAACAGGAATAAAGACACAGACCTACTTGAGAATGGACTTGAGGATATGGGGAGGGGGAAGGGTAAGCTGTGACAAAGCGAGAGAGAGGCATGGACATATATACACTACCAAACGTAAGGTAGATAGCTAGTGGGAAGCAGCCGCATAGCACAGGGAGATCAGCTCGGTGCTTTGTGACCGACTGGAGGGGTGGGATAGGGAGAGTGGGAGGGAGACGCAAGAGGGAAGGGATATGGGAACAGATGTATATGTATAACTTATTCACTTTGTTATAAAGCAGAAACTAATACACCATTGTGAAGCAATTATAGTCCAATAAAGTTGTTATATATATATATATATATATATATATATATATATATATATATATATATATATATGAATAAGTCATAAGGGTTATTTGATCCAATCTCTTCATTTTAAATATAATTCTTACAAAACTATTCTTCTGCTCTATCACTTTCTGCCTTCCTTTATATTCTTTTATTCATTAAATGTTGAAGTTTCAAGGAATCTTAAGAGATAAGGTCCAAATGAACCATCCTCAGAGGAGAGAAAGAAGAATGGAGGCTAGTCCTTCAAGACTAAAAAGCAGCCTGGGAAGAATTATACAAAAAGCCCTGGGGATACTATGTAAAAATACAAAGTCTTATTTTACTGATTTCCCATTGTTGTTATAATAAATCACTACAAATTTAGTGGTTTAGAGAACACAAAATTATTCTCTTCCAGTTCTGTAGGGATGGAAATCTGAAATCAGTTTCATTTGACTAAAGTCAAGATGCGGGCAGGGACATGGTCCCTCTGGAGGCTTTAGGGGAGAATCTGTTTCCTTGCTTTACCCAGCTTCTAGAGCTGCATTTCTTGGCTCACGGCCCCTTCCTCAATCTTTAAAACCAGCAGCATAGCATCTCCAAATCTCTCTCTGCTTCCATCACGTCACCTTCTTCTCTGTAGGAAAACCTCCCTCTTTCTCTCTCTCATAAGGACACTTGTGATTACATTTAGGTCCCATTCAGAAAGCACAGAATACTTGCCTTATCTCAAGATCTTTAACTTAAACATATCTGCAAAGTCCTTTTTGCTACATAAAGTAACAGTCACACATTCCAGAGATTAGGACCTAGGTACCTTCATGGCCAACTACAATACCATGCTTATCCAGGGAAACACATCTTTCCAAAAGGCCATTGAGGTTGTTCTAAAGGTGCTTATACAGAACATACTCCTCTGCTCTGGTCAATAAATAAATATATATATATATATATATATATATATATATATATATATATATATTTATATATTTATATATTTATATATACACATACACACGCTTGGGAAAAATAGTACAAACTTACAAGTAACTATTTTTTTCACTCAAAGATATAATAAACATTTTCTTCTGTCTTCTTCCACAACATAATTTTTAATAGCTACATTAATATTCCACACTGTGGATGCATTTTTGTTCTTATACACTGTTGTAATAGCATTCATGTATATGCCTGGTTATTTCCTTAGGATATTTATCGTAAGTATCCAAGAAGTAGAACTGCTGATTCACAGGATACGAACAGTTTTAAGGTTTTTAATGCACATTCTTATCCATTCTTCAAGACTCACCTCACACATCATGGCCTCTGTCATGGCTTTCTTGATGAGCCTCTACCCCAACCCAGAGGAAGCATTATTTTCTGCTCTCTTATACTATGTACTTTACAGCTGCCTCTATACATTATACATATAATACAGTATTATATAATCATTTCTTAATATGTCTGTCTTCTCCTGTAAGCTCCTTTAGTAAGTAACAACCACTCCTTATTTTTCTCTTCATCGCCAGCACAATATCTGAAACAAAAGAGCATTTAATAAATACTTCTTGGAAGGAGTGAATACATGAATAAACAAACAAAATAATAAAGGAAAGAATGAATAAAAAAAACTATGTGTCCTTTTCAATCATTGAATTTAGGTTTTCTATTATCCCTATATGGAAAATTCTTATCCCCCATTTTGTGAAGGAAAAGACAATAATTTTCCTCTCCTTTCCTCAAATTGCCCCAATTCACCTGCTCTTCTTTCTTTTTTGTTGTTGGTTTTTTTGTTTTTTTGTGGTACACAGGCCTCTCACTGTTGTGGCCTCTCCCGTTGCGGAGCACAGGCTCCAGACGTGCAGGCTCAGTGGCCATGGTTCACGGGCCCAGCAGCTCCGTGGCATGTGGGATCTTCCCTGACTGGGGCACGAACCCGTGTCTCCTGCATCAGCAGGCGGACTCTCAACCACCGCACCACCAGGGAAGCCCTCTTCTAGCTTTCTGAGTGACAGAGGTTTTCGTCTCAAAGCCCAAACACTTTTCAATGCATGGGAATAGACTCAGTCCACAACCATTGTCAGTGAAGAATCTGAGCAGACATAGCCAAGTAAATAGAGATGGTGACCTCTTGCATTATTATATTATAGAATTTCCTCGGACTGTCAGGGTCACCTTTGGGGGAAAAGTAGTGAGACTGCCTTGTTACTAGTCATAATCTTTTATTCACTTTCCTTAGTTGGAAAGGCACATCTTAAAAATAGATATGAAATTTAATTATTCATTAAGAAGGTATGTACCCCACTTTCACATGCATAATCTCATATAATAATTTAATCAAAACCAAGAAAATAACAAGCCAAGTGGAAATTGCTCTTCCCATTTGGAAGACAAGACATAAAAGGACATCAGCTACTCAGAGCCCAAACCCATCCCCTAACACACAGACAGATTCTTCTCCTTATCATGCCAGAAGCTGTAGAAAAACAGAAACATTGGTTTTGTTCTCTGAGATCAAAAAGACAAATATATCTCTCTCTGTGATCTCCACTGTCTGACAGAGACATCCCTGCTTCACCTCAAGATAAGGAGAGGGATGATATGGTTGGCCTCTTAATCTCTCTCCACTTTTTTTTGCATCACTAGCAGATTTCCTTGCACACTCCTGTCTCTTTTTATATGCACTGAACATGCATTAGCAACAGAATCACATAAGGAAACTTGCCATGGTCAGCAGAAGCATAAAATCAGTCCCTATGCTAAGTGGTTGTCATAGATTTCCACTTCTGTACTGTCAAATCTCCAAAGAACCGCAGTTCTGGACAGCCTATTTGCTGAACCTGGGGGTAAAAGGGGGCAGAAGTATGAAAGTAGAAGAGGCAAATAGATAAGTAAAGTACCTCAAACCCCAGGAAGGATTAGGACTGCTGCTCCACCCCTTTATCCCTATAGTGGAATTTCAAGCATTTGAGAGATCTCACAGACTTTCCATTTCAAGGATGATTAGAACAAATGTACTTAGAGAAACGTCTAACCTTTTTAAACATCTAATTCTTCATATGAGGAAAACACTAACAATCATTGTATTTAAATTTTGTTTATTCTGGCAAAAACTGAATATTTTTCCTAACCTTAGTATTCCAGAATACAGCTACTGCAAACAGATATTTTTGATGTGATGAGTGGAAAGGGACCAGAAGCCCAAGATTAAGCATTTTTGGAAACTGCTTTGAATCAGTAAAGGAAATGCTTGGCAAAGCATATTACACCATAGTGGACCTGCTGGAAATCCTTTTTACTTGCTTTACAAGGCCCACGTGCAACCTGTTTATTCTTCTTCTCAGAACTACCTGTAAAGAGCAGTTTATCAGTCTCCATTTCAGTGAGTGTTATAACTTCTGGGGTTTATGTGTAAGTAGTTCCTGTGATACTGGGAGTGGCTCACTATTAATGGTTTCATTTTGTTTCTTCTCCCAAAGTTAATATGAGCAATACTATTATATGAGTATCATCTAAGTCCTAAAATGATGCTTAAAGAAATGACGTCTGGCTTCATCTGAATTTAGAATATACTTTAGATGCCTTTCTCAAAAGTATTCAAACCTGACTCTAAAGAAATAGGACAAAGAACATTCACTCTTTTTTCTTTATATATAGAGATATTTTGTACTCTTGGAACCTTACTACTTCTACTTCCTGAATTAAAGATTAGCTACTCAAAGCCATTTGTCACATCTGTCTATGTTTTAATTTCTCAACATAGCAGGGATATTTGTATCTCATTTCTCCCACTTTTCATTTACCAGAATGGTTTAGGATCTTCTAGAACTTTGCTACTCAGAGTGCAATCCACACATCAGCAGCATCTTGTGGACAAGGGAGGCGCCTTGTTAGAGATGCAGAAACTCAGGCCCTGTCCCCAATGATCTATTGAATCAGAATCTGCATTTTAACAAGACCACAGGGTGATTCATATGCATACTCAAATTTGAGAAGCATGCTGCAGAATAAAAATAGGTGTCTTAATCAGTTCAGGCTGCTGTAACAGAATACAATGGACTGGGTGGCTTAAAAAACATTTATTCCTCACTTCTGGAAGCTGGGAAGTCCAAGATGAAGGCATCGGCAGATCCAGTGTCTGGTGAGGTCCTGCTTCCTGGTTTGCAGATGGCCATCTTCTGGCAGTATCCTCACATGACATGACAAAGAGCAGAGAGAGAGAGAGCACAAGCTCCTCTGTCTCTTTTAAAAGGGCACTAAATCCCATTCATGAAGGCTCCACCCTCATGACCTAATTACCTCCAAGACCCCATGTACTAACACTATCATATTGGGGGTTAGGATTTCAACATATGAATTTGGAGGGGGACACAGGTATTCAGTCCATTGCAATAGGCAAGTAAATTCCACTGTCTTTTTAGTCCGGCTTCAATGATTAAAAAGCAAATATATGTAAGTCTATAAGGACAAATAAGAACTGACTTCACAGGAAGGTGAAGTAGAAAGCAGACTATATGGTATAATTTAATACTCTCCAAAAGGAAGTAAGCAACAGTGCTTCCACTGGGGCAAACCTATATTAGCAGCTCTCACTTATATTTGCCATTTCACAAACCTACTATGCCATTATGGCAGAAAACAACCAAATATGCTGTTCTAAAACTTTTCACGCCCCTTTCACATGGAATGGGGCATGAAGTCTTTCCATGTGCCTGGCTCGGTGGTAATGTTTTATATGCATTATCTCTTTTAATCTCATTCAAATAATTATTCTATGGTGCTCCACTTTCATATCCCTATTCCTTCTCAGGAGGACAAAATGTCCTAGGCCTCAGGTTCCATGTTGGCAGTTACTGTCAATAGAGATGTTACACGTTTCTGGTAAGTGACTCAGAGGGGCCCAAGGTTGTAGAAAGAGCAAACACCAATAGATCAAGCGTAAAAAACCTCCAATACCAATGGAATGTAGTAAAGATAGTGTCAATCATGGTGCCAGAAAAAGCAAGATCAAAGGAATAAGCTAGAAGAGGGACACAAATTATTTGGGAATAGCATCCGAGGCCACCTGGAAATAGGTGGAAATCCAGATCAGAAGTATCCAGAGCACAATCTAGAAACCAAGCTGGGCAGTCCTTGCTTTGGCCTCAGCTCCCTGTTTATAACGGCCTCCATTCTGCCTTTTTGCCATAACTTAAAGATCACCATGTACAAATGCCACCATGTGATAAAAAGTGGACTCTGGGAAAATTCTATTTGCATTGTTACTCATCCTGTGTAACTTAGTTTTAATCCACATAAACCTTAGTTGCCTGGGGCTTCAGAAGTCTGAGTTTTGAACTACAATTTATGTCAAACAACATCAGAGGGCTCAAATACATATAGGTATACACACATTTTTAAATATATAATTAATTATATTTATGTAATTATAATTTTCCTCACTTCCAGGTGCTCTCAGGAAAGTGAATGCCCAGATGATATGATAAGTATTAATGACAGCTGGGTGGGCTGACATCATTTCTATAAATGTTGCCTTCTGGTAATGCTGCTTCTCTGGGCACAAATATCTTTCTTATCTCTCTCTCTCTCTCTCTCTCTCTCTCTCTCTCTCTCTCTCTCTCTCTCTCTCTCTCTCTCTCTCTCGTGGCCTCTCCCGTTGCGGAGCACAGGCTCCGGACGCGCAAGCTCAACGGCCGTGGCTCACGGGCCCAGCTGCTCCGTGGCATGTGGGATCATCCCGGACCAGGGCACGAACCCGTGTCCCCTGCATCGGCAGGCGGACTCTCAACCAGTGCGCCACCAGGGAAGCCCCAAATATCATTTTTTAAAGAACTGAGGGTAAGGATTCTGGGGAAAATGTTTGTATTTTTACATGTCCTTATGGTTTTAGGTATTCGTCGTTAATAAGAAAAAGCCTTTTTATTTCTAGCAGCTATGTTTCTAAAGAGAAAATATTGAAGGCTTTTTTCCTGTCTTAACTGGATTTGGTCTGTGTTTGCTGTGCATGAAAAGAGTTTTTCTTACTATTAATGTCCTATGAACCATGAAAGTAAATATAGGAGAAAATTAATATGTTTACCTGCAAAGAAGCATCAATTAATATTGAGGGTTTTTTTTTATGGGGGGGTGGCGGGATTGTTGCCTTGGATTAGCTCCACAGGGTAGTACGTAGATGCCAAGAAGAATCCTATTTAAAGCTCAGAATTGCAGTTTAAGTTCTATGTACATTTTGACTTATCAGCTCTCATATCCATGTAGCAATATATCCTATAATAATAATAATAATAACAGCTCTGACAAATAATTTCTATAGAATGTTTACATGACTTTCGCTAGTTGGTTTATGTAAATTATCTCATTTAATGCTTACAGTAACCCTAGGAGGAGAAACAAATGCCCTTATTTGGTGGTGCAAGATGTTGAATCACAGGCAGGATATTTCCCAGCATGACACAGGTAATAATGATGGAGACTGAATTCACATCCAGGCAGGCTGACTCCTGAACCCAAGCTCTTAGCCATCATGCTAGCTTGACCAAAAAGGAAGAAAGGCATTTCCCAAAATCCAGTCCAGGACTTCAACTAGATGGGTAGTAGAGGAAGATTGTAGCAGGTTCACTAGAAGAGGCAGAGGGTGGGGAGTTCTCTCCAATTCCATATCCCACTAGATGCTCAGCCACTCAAAAGGGAGACCCAGGACCCAAACTACTTTTAATTTGTTGTGGGTTCAATGCCAAACAAGGGAAACAATGACAATTAACGTTCCTAAACATGGACACTGCTGTGCTAAGAATGTCCCACTCTGCAGCTCTCTGTTTCCCAGAGAGCTGAAAGAAGAAAAAGAAAAAAAAAAAAAAAAAACTTAGACCAGAATAATAGAGAAAATAATTAATTAAAAGCAGGCTTTCTGGCATCAGGAACTCAAAATGAACTATCTACGAAATGGAAGATGCTCTAAATCCTGCTGTTAACAGCTAAAACTCCAGGATAGTGATTTTTTGAAAAGTGAAGCAAGACCTGAAAGTTACCCTGAGTAAGGTTTGGGGACGACTGACATCTTTATGTTACACTTGTTTTATTTTACAACCTATACACCTCCTATCTCTCTAGCTAGTTATCAGCTCCCCAAGGTCAGGGAAACAGTTGTATGCATTTTGATATCTCTCTTATGATGCCAACACATTAAAGAAAAGCACAGGAGGCAGTCTCTTCTCTCCCACCCTCCTCCCCACATTATTGTACTCATTGTTGGTAGCATATTCTGAGAAATAAAATTCATTAAACAGCACTTATGCATGAGAGCAACTTACATGGCTTTTACCATTCCAAATATCAAACGCTACTCCTAAAACTGCAGTTCTACCCCTAAAACTGGGGAATTACTGGCTCCATGGCCTTGGCAAAATAGATTACACTTATTGTAACACGTGTTCATTTTTAGAAGTCCAGATTATTCCATGTTTGCCCTAGTCTCTGTATTACATTTACTAAGATTACTAAACTAATCTTAACTTTTGCAGTTTGCAGAAGCAGAGTCATTAAGTATCTTCTATGGAACATGCTGTTTTCCTCCAATAATCTTAGAAAATGCTGGCTGATGACTTGCTTTCCTTGTTAGCTCACTTGAATAACAAAGTGAATAAGAACACAGCCTCAGACTTGCAGGCTGCAAATGTCAATACTGGGTGACTGTGGAGAAGTTATTTAACTCCTCTCAGCCTGTGCCCTTATCTGAAAACATCGTATGAAAATAGCTACCTCAGAGGGTCAGTGCAAAGATAAAATGACATATCAAGCACCTAATATAATGTCTGGTATACAGTTAACACTGAATAAGTGTTGGGCATTATTATTATCTTTCTTTCTAATCCCTTAATGCTTGAGTTTCTGTTACCATGTCCTTCTTTGCCAGAATTATGACCTTCCTGGATACCACCTTAAAATGTCACCCTGGAGTCAGTTGCTTCACACCTTCCACCAAGGTACTGGAGATTATCATTGGAGACACTGCACAGCAATTTCCCACTAAGTGTCTTTAACATGTAACTTCTCTTCACACAGAACTTTATTCACCTCCCTCCATTCTGAAGTTGACCCCACCTATCTCAATCCATGGGTTTTATTTGTGCTCAGTGCAGCTTGAAGGCAATTTCATCAACAGGTTTTAGTCTTTCTCTATCAGTATGATTTACTGTATATCTGCAGGGTCTGGATTAAAACAGTCTAAATGTGATTAGCTATGAACAGAAGCAATACACAGTAAAGAATGACACAGCCACTGTTGTGTCCTTCAGGGTGTTAAGAGTGATCACATTTTCCTACTTTATTGGGGAAAACCTTGTTCTGCTGAAGGCATTAGGGCAAGGTGATTAAATGCTACTGTGTATAATTTGATATTAGGTATTACCTTTATAATACCTACGTCTTCCTGCCACTGAAGCTAAACCATTTGCAAACATTAACGTGGTGCAATTAAGTACAAACCATTTTCTTTTGTGTCTCCTTGGCTGTGGTGGAGTTAAAATGATAATAATAATCATAAAATGTTTTTTGTTTGCAAGGCAAATGATTAGCAATAAAGATGAATAATAACTTTTTATTAAAAAATAGAGTAAATAACAGATGGCTGAACCCTTGGATACCCCAATAGAAAAAAATCTGTGGTGTTCTAGCTTGAGCACTTTGGGAAATGTGTATGGTACTTACTTTCTGATGAGTAACAGCATGTAGCATTGTTAAGCTTGATTAAACAAATTTAATTAGCGTTAGTCAATGCATTTTTGTAAGTGGATAAAATATATTCCAATTTAGGCATGACTGTTAATCTTTAATTTATGAGATAAAAGTTAAAACGCAACCATAAAATATTAAAATTGCAATAAACTGCACTTAAAGGAACTGATTTTGTTAGATTTTCTCAATTATTTTTAATCTTACAATTCAAAGGAAATTGCCTTAGCATTTCCCTGTTTCTTGAGTTTTGTTATTATATATCAGGTAGCGGAGGTAAAAATGGTTACATGAGCCCTGCATTCCCAACTGAAGATATCTAATTTCTAAATGAACTAGGACCGCATTACTCTAAAACCAGGCTTTATAACATTCTTTAAACCTGGGCTTTTTGTTGTATAGGACTTATTTAGGGTTCTGGAGACTAAAGACAGGAGGAAAATCTAAATCAAAATCTCATTTTAGAAAATAAAATGACCTTAGAAAAAAATAACAAATTAATTAATTTAAATATTCAGAAATCATTCAAACAAGATATTCTCAAGATTTCAGGAAATCACATCCCAAACTAACTTGAGACTCTTCAAGTCTCAATTAATACTTTTAACGCTAGTCACTGATAATTAAGTAGACCCTGGTAGAGTGCAGGACCTTTTGCTCCACACAATTAGCCTTCCTGAAAAATACTGCTGCCTGATCAAGCACAGGCACAAGATTTTATGGAGTTTTCTAGAACTTGTATGTCATAGCCAACCATGATAGAAGAAAGAGTTGTAAAAAAAAATTATTTTAGAAATGTGTTTAAAATTATTATCTCTCTCTGACTCTTCTTTTCTCAGACTCTCTTGTTCTGCCTTTCTCTCTCTCTTCCAGATCAGCTGCTCTAAAGTTTAAAAAGTTGGTCAAGATAAAGCGTGTGTGTGTGTGTGTGTGTGTGTGTGTGTGTGTGTTCGTGTACATATCTGGAGGCAGGTGGAGAGAGCATTTGAGCTTAGCCACTTTATAGGAAAATGGGAGTATCGGCCTGATCAATCTGATCCCCAAAGTTATCAAATCCCAAATCCCAGCAGGAGCTCTAAAAATGGTAGCCACATACATTGCTCCCAAGAGCATACCTGGCCACATAGAGAGACCCCTCCCCACTGGAGTAGGAGCACTGAGACTGCAGATCTCAGAAGTACGTGTTTTTTTGACTATGGATATGGGGGGAAGGGATTGTGAGAAACGGAAAAAGCTGTACAGATTCATGGTGAGGATGTGGTTATAAGGTCAGAATGGGAGACGTATCCTTATTCAGAACACTCATTTCATGTACTTATTCAGTCAATGTGCCAGGCACTATGATAACTGCTAGGGTTACAACACTGAGCAAAACTGACACAGTTATTATATTTCATGGAAACTACATGAACAATCTTACCAGGGCTTCCCTGGTGGTGCAGTGGTTGAGAGTCCGCCTGCCGATGCAGGGGACACGGGTTCGTGACCCGTACGGGAAGATCCCACGTGCCGCGGAGCGGCTGGGCCCATGAGCCATGGCCGCTGGGCCTGCGCGTCCGGAGCCTGTGCTCCGCAACAGGAGAGGCCACAACAGTGAGAGGCCCGCGTACCGCAAAAAACAAACAACAACAACAACAACAAAAAAAAAGCTTACCAGAGGAAAGAGACAGGAAAATTCCACAAAGTCCTTCATTATCTAGCTCCTGTCCGTTTCTCTCATCTACTTCCCCTCACTCCTGACTGACCACCTTTGTCTTATCCATACAAAACTAATTGAAGCTTCACCAAAATGCATGATCATACTTCCTCGACTTTTCACCTCCTCTGAGAAGCTCTTTGATTTCTCTCTTCTGGTTTGGTGCACACCATATGATCTTATCCTCTTCCATGGTAAATACAAAAGACTATGCGTATACATATATTTTTTCTTGTCTTCCCTTAATTTCTTTAAAAGTCATATGATAGTTAAAAGCAAAAATGATTATTCTGTATTTTTGGTATAAAACTATATTGATGTTTTAGAGAATATCAATATAGAATTCTATAGCCTAATTATATATATATATATTTATTTTACTGCAACTAATTCAATACCAACCTTTAGTATTCTGTTTTAATTTGTCTACTGTGATTTTGACTATATATCTTTATATTTTTTTTAGTGGTTGTTCTAGTAATTATAAAATACATACTTGACTGTTCATACTCTATTTAGAATCATATTTTGCCATTTCAGTTGTAATGTAGAAATCATATTGTTATACAGGTGCTATTATTTTTCCTTCTTTATGTTATAGTTGTCATATATATTACAACTATAAACATTTAAATTCCCATCAGAAAATATCCTTTTTGCTTTCAAATGCCAAGTATATATATATATATATATTTTTTTTTTTTTTCTTTTTGCGGTATGCGGGCCTCTCACTGTCGTGGCCTCTCCCGTTGCGGAGCACAGGCTCCGGATGCGCAGGCCCAGCGGCCATGGCTCACGGGCCCAGCCGCTCCGCAGCATATGGGATCCTCCCAGACCGGGGCACGAACCCGTATCCCCTGCATCAGCAGGCGGACTCTCAACCACTGCGCCACCAGGGAGGCCCGCCAAGTATATTTTAAAGAATTCAAAGAAGATTTCTCTACTGTATTTACTAATTTTATTTCTCTTCCTTTATTCCTGATGTTCTAAGTTTTTTCCAGTTTTTATATTTTTCAGTTCAAAATTTTCATTTCTTTGTGTTATGTATTTCCTTGTTAATCTTTCAGTTTTAACTTTTATAATAGCTGCTTTTAAAGTCTTCGTCAGGTAATTCTTATCTTGCCATTGGCATCTATTAATCATCTTTTCCCATGAAAGTTGATATTTTTTCCTTATTCTTTGTATGGAGAATAATTTCCATTGAATTCTGGATATTTTGAATATTTCCTTATGAGAATCTATATCCTGTTTAAACCCTATGGAGAATATTGATATATTTGTTTTAGCAGGCACATGACTTGGTTAGTTTCATCCCACAGGTTCCAATCCATCTTCTGTGGCCTATGATATCAAAGTTAGTTCAGTTAACAATGCCTTTGTAGTTAGGGCTACCAGATAAAATACAGGACACCAAATATTGCATGAGATATACATATACTAAAATATTTATATTTTTATCTGAATTTATATATATATGTGTGTGTGTGTGTGTGTGTGTGTGTGTGTGTGTGTGTATGTATATAGAGTTTATCTGAAATTCAAATTCAACTGGCATCCTGTATTTTTATTTGCTAAATCTGGCGGCCCTATTTGCAGACTGAATTTGTCCTACATGTTAGCTACCCAGTGGTGGTCTATATCTTATTTCTCAAATTAAAAAAATATATATCTATATGTCTTTATCTTAGTTCTCAAAGCCATTAGTATGCTAATAAAGATCAGACTCCAGTAAGTACAGGTCAAGGATGAGCCCAGGAGTACATTTTTTTGTGCTTCCCCCTTTCTGAGACTTCTGCAGCAGTTTCTGATCCCCTGTGTCTCCTCTTTTACATCTCCTGGCCAGAAATTGCCCACTTCTATAATTGTACTACATCCTGGCCCATGTAGAGGGAGACCAGAGAGACAGGAAAGTGAAAACCAACAGGCTTTGGCCATGCCCTCATAGCCATAGCTGCACTAAAAGGAGAGGAAGATGCTCTTCCTGGCATGCCACTGCCCTCATTGCACAATAGCCAGGTCCTGAGGATTTGAGAATAAGGTAAAGGGAGAGGAAAAATACTGGATGCTATGGGCTGAATGTTTGTGTGCCCCCCAGAATTCATATGTTGAAATCTTAACCTTCAAGGTGATGGTATTAGGAGATGAGGCTTTGGGGAGGTGATCTGGTCATCAGGGCAGAGCCCTCATGAATGTGATTAGTGCCCTTAAAAGAGACCCTAGAGAGAGATCCCTTACCCCTTCCACCATGTGAGGACAGAGAGAGAAGTCAGCAGTCTGCAGCCTGAAAGAGGGCCTTCATCAGACACCAAATCTACTGGTGCCTTGATCTTGGACTTCTCAGCCTCCAAAACTGTGAAAAATAAATTTTTGTTGTTTATATGTTACCCAGTCTAATGCTATTTTTGTTACAGCAGCCCAAAAGGACTGAGACACTGGGGTATTTTCCCCACTATTTCTGAGCTTTAAAATTTCCCTGTTTTACTCCTCAAGCCAGAACTGGAGGATTTCTCCTGGATCTCTTTCTGTATGTCTCACATTGCCCATGTCAGGGTTTCAGATTGCTCTTGAGTTTAGGCTGGGGGATACTGGAAGTAAAAATTGGTAAACTCTCTGCCAGTTCAGTGGTACTCCAGAATCTGGTATTCTTTCCCAATTTTCATGCCAACATTTACTTTTCAGAGTTCTTTTCAGGGAACGCTGTCTATAGTTTCTCAAGTTTTCATAGTTGCAATAGGACAGGAAGGTTGACATGTGTTTATTCCATCTTAGCCAGAGCCTACAACATTAAATCTTAGAAGAATGCAATGAGTTAAAGATACATACTATAATCCTTAGAGAAATCAATAATAAATAATGAAAACATATATAGCAACAGATTCAAAAGAGAAACTAAAATATATACTAAAAAGATTTTTTAATATAAAAAGTGAAAGAAAGGAAGAATAGAGGAACCAAAAAGACATGAGACAAATAAAAAATAAATAAATAGCAAGATGGCAGACCTAAATACAACCATATCAATAGTTACATTAAAGAAAAATGGGCTTCTATATACATTATTTTGGAAAGACTAGAGATTAGCAAAGTACATTTTGTTAGCAGCCCCTTAAAATTTAATATAGGATAGAGCTGAGAGGATGGGAGTCAAGAAAAGTCTTAAGTATTCAAGATGGTTGTCTGTGGAAAAGAGAAGGTGAGGAAGGGAAGAAGTCTGGGAAGAGAGCATGCTTACACTGGACTTGGTCATTCTTGGAAAAAATGAAATACCGATGACATTAGCTACTTCTAGATCTCTCTGTTTCACCTTCTCCTTCTCAAACAACATTTGGGCAATAGATCCTCCTTTAGATCAGACTCTTCTGAGATGTTCAAAAATCACTGAGACTAGCCAAAGTCTTCGGCAATTTGCCCCTAGTTTGAGTCAAATGCTTACACACTATCAGGTACCACACTTCAATAGATGATGGATAGATAGATAGATGATAGATAGATAGATAGATAGATAGATAGATAGATACTCTTTTCATAGTCGTCAATCAGTGCAGGACACATTATAGTCCATTTTATAGTTGAAGAAGCACATGGTTTAAAAGTGTAAATAATTTGCCCTAGGTAATACAGCCATGAAGCAGTGGGGCTCAGACATTGAATCCAGGATTGTCTTTAAATAAAATCCATGCTCTTTCCACTATACAATGCTTTCTTCTTGTCAACAGACCTTAACATCTACAACAGATAAAGTGAAGACACTTTATTGGAACAAATATTGGGAGCCTTATGTAGAACTGAAGCAAGACCAATCTAGACTGTAACAACCAGAAAATGGATGAAAAAGCATGGAGACTGAAAACCTTTTTGACTTACTACTCAATGTTGTATCATATTGCCAACTCCCCAAGGAAAGGAGAAAATGCTTGACTGATGATTGAAGAGATAAACAAGTGAAGCAAATGTCAACATTTCATGGACAACCAATCACTGAGTACATGTCAACAAGCAAAAGGCCATTTATTTGGCAATTATACAGTTGAAATGGATCATTCAAAAAAAAGGCATTATTAGTGCTACAAGCACAATATTTGACATTTCTAACAAGGGTTAATAGTTAAAAGGCAAGGACCAATTTAAATAAACCTATATTCAAATCAATATCAAATTAAAATTCTAAAGATGCAGAGCACCTAGAAATTAGCTTTTCCAGAACTTTAGGTTAACAAATGGAATTCTAAGTTACTCAAATGTTTTTTACTCTTTTAATAAAAATGCTGCATTTCCTATTTTTTAGGACATAGCAAAGTATTTTTAATTCAATCAAATTGAGAGTCATTTTCTATATGTGCTGAACATGTAATAAAGCATTCTCCATTCAATTTATTTTGGGGGAACAGAACTTGAAAATATACATTCATTTAAATTTAAAAAAAGCAGGAATGATCTGACCTGTGCTCCTACATTATACATAAATGCCAGGGGAGTCCACACTTCAGGGTTAGCATTAATGCATCTTTGGCATTCCTGTACTTATATGCTGTGGTGATTTATGTTGGGGTTAAGCGAGATCATATTTACAGCGATAAAACTCTCTTTTTATTGAAGAGAGCCATCCTTTACTTCTGTTGCAGTTATTCAGTACCACCCCATGTGTTCACCAATGGGATATTGTTAAAAAGTAACTCAGCAACAGTAGGCAGTATAAATTCACTCTCAAGAACTGCTGGCACACAAATGAACATGGCCTCTAATGAAGGAATCTTGATGCTCAGCTTCTGAGCACATATGAAATAGTCAATCTGCCTGCTTTTTAAGATTCTTAAGAAGAAGGAGAAAAAAGCACTAATGTTTTATGAAGTACTTACCATGCACCATGGTCCATGAAACAATCTCATTTAAAACTTACAACTAAACCCTTTTTTTTTTACAGATGAGGAAACTGAGAATCCAATCTGTTCAGATAACACAAGATTTCCATCTGTCTTTTAAGAAAAGAAAACCAAAGGTCACTGATTGTAGTACACTGTGCTTCTATCTGCCTATGAGACTCTAATACTGCCAAAAAAAAGAACTTATTCCACCTACAAATAAAACACATTGTATCAGGGTTCTGCAGAGACAAGATTAATAGGATGGATACATAGATAGATAGATAGATAGATACAGACAGACAGACAGACAGACAGACATAGATACATAGATAGATACATAGATAGATAGATAGATGTCTCAACTCAAAGGCAGTTGGGCAGGAGGAGTTCCCTCTTACTCAGTCTTTTTGTTCTATTCAGGACTTCAACTGATTGAATGAAGCCCACTCGCTTTAGGGAGAGCAATCTGCTTTACTCAGCCTACTGATTCAGATATTAATCACATCCAGGAACACCCTCACAAATATACACAGAATACTGTTTGACCAGATATCTGACCACTCTGTGGCGCAGTCAAGTTGATGCATAAAATTAACCATCACACACGTGCTAGCATTGCACCTATCCTTTCAGCCACTGTCCCAAACTATTGATTTTACTAACAATATTAACAACTGCTTAGAAGTATTATGAGTTACACTGCAACCTGTTTCAACACTAACATAGGGACTGTCTTAAATGTGATAGTTATCATAACCTTCAGTGGTGCCTACCAGCAGTGGTAAATTTGGCACCTAAAGACTTTAAAATCTATCCTACAGGACTACACAAGGCATAGGTACAGTATATCTGTGGACACCAGCTTTATTTGTAATGTTGGAAATTTAAAGCAAAGTAAATATCCAACAATAATAAAAGAACTAAATAAATTATAGTGCAACCATTATCATAGGATACTATTTAGTCATTAAAAATAATTCAATATGTTTTTATTGGCATATAAAATGTTTATGATGAATTTCATGATCATACTTTTATAAATATATAAACACATGTATATATACATCTATATATATATGTGTATATGCACAGATCTGAAGTTTACAAGTCACAGTGGTTTTCCCTGAGAAGTAAGAGGTCATATGCTTTCATTGTGAGAAGAAACAATTCCTGCCACATGGCTAGGAGTTGAGGGTGACCTCTAGGAAATGAGAATGATCCACTGCTGATAGCCAGCAAGAAAATGGAAACATCATCCCTACAACCACAAGGAATTGTATTCTGCCAAGAATCTGAACTGATTTGAGAGAGCACTCTCATCTCTGGATGAAAATGCAGTCAGCTGACACCTTGATTTCTGCCTTGTGTGACCCCAAGCAGAAGACTCAGCTATTCTGTGCCTGGACTTTGGACCTACAGATCTGTGAAGTAATAAATGTCTTTTTGAAGCCACTGTTTGTAATAATTTGTTATATAGCAATAGGAAACTACTATAATCATTTAGCATAATACAGGAATGCTGTACATTCTCAATAAAAATAACAATAATATAATAAATGGGAAAAACTGGATTTTCAAAATAATCATTTGATTTACTAAGTTGAATAATGTTATTAAAATTTTTGTAAATTTGTATGGTGACAAATGAAAGCTAGACTTACCTTGTTGACCATTTTGCAATGTATACAAATGTTAAATCATTACTGTACACCTGAAACTAATATAATGCTGTATGTCAATTATACTTCAGTTAAAAAAAATTCCTTATCAGAGTTTTAATTTAAATATCAAGCAAAACAGAAAGTTATCAAAGCTGCATAGGTTTGAAATTACCTGCATTTTCAGTTTTTTAAATATATACAAATATCTTCAATTAAATGATATGCAGGACCAAGTAATAGATTTTAATTTAATTATGGATAGGTAAATTGCTATGGAATAAACTAAAAACTTTCAATGTTTCAAAAGCATTCATTCACTTTTATCTCAAGGCAACTGGAAATCTTCAGTGGTATCTCAATACATCAAAATAAATCATACAATGTTTTCCACAATTGGATTCTGTTTTGTTTTTTTCCCAACTTGTGACTTAACTCCACCTTATTGACCTCATCATATTGACTGTCTACTACTGTTTTCTTCCCATTTTATGTGTCTTTGCTCAAGACCCTCCCTCAGCCTGCCTCTTAGGTGGAAGTCTTACCAGCTAGGTAAGCAAGACCCAGCTCAATTCCTCTAAGAAGTCTGCCCTCCTCCTTATTCACTACCAGTAGAACCCATTACTCCCTCCCCACACTTCCAAAGAACTTGTTGGTTTTACTATGATAAAATATACTGTCATCAGTTTTGTTTTACATTTATATACACATGTGATGTCACCGTCACTAGACTATGAGTTCCTAAATGTCAGGGACTGTCCTCTTCCTGGTCTGTAATGCCTGGTAGAGTGCTATACATTTTGTTTATGGTCAGAAAAGTGATTACTGAGTTTTTAAAAACTTCCATATTGCCAATGCACAAGAACAAGACATGAACATAAGTACATAACTTTAACTTAAGAAAGTTGGAGTCCAAATAAAGATCTAATGAGAAGCAGAGAGAGAAACTCAGGTTTTTAAAGATGAGGAGAATGATTCTGCTCAGAGATTGAACAGATCATAATAATTGACAAATAAAACTGGGAGCACAATAAAAGATTCAGAACAGGAGGAAGGTCATATTTAAGAACTAGAAATACAGCACAATATGTATAATATTCATTACACCTCTACAGTTCCTGCTGTAGCATTTTACATTATTCAAATCTTTTTATCACTGCTTATGACAATATTTGCCTCCCTTATGAATTCATTTTCAGTACAGTCTAGTACTGTGGTTGAATTTGAAAGATATTCTAATTTAAGTTTATCAGAATTGGACAGAGGACCATATTGACTGAATAATAGGAAGTCTTATGCATATGAAATTCAGAATGCCTCAAACATAACTAAAATCACTACAAGCCCAAGGGAAATATTAAATACTATGTACTAGTAACTAGTTTACTATCTCTACTTCACATGCAATTATCTACACTTTCTGAAAATAATACTGATGTACTTGTATAAAATACAAATAATATAAAAGGGTGGTTGAGACGTCCACTTATTCAGTTGAATATTTATTGAGTACACAGTATATGCAAAATTTATTATTATATTCTGTAAAGGATACAAATATAAAGATATAACTATAAGGAGGAAGGAGAAGTGGAGGAAAATGGAAAGTTAATTAAACATATTTAGTACTCTATCTATGCCAAGCCCGGCCTTGGAATAATGATAATAATAGCTAATATTTGCTGACTGTTTACTATATCTAGTTATAATTCTGAGTGTTTATATTGATTGAATCATGTGATATTTAGAACAAATCTATGAGCTTAATAATATTAATTTTCCCATTTTTTTAGATGAGGAAATTGCAGCATATGGATTAAGAAACTTGCTAAATGTTGCAAAACTAGGAATTTCAAAGGTGAAACTTGAATTTAACAGCAGACACTTTGAACCTAACCTCTACATTATATACTTCCTATTAGGTTTTATTAGCTCCATTTTGCAGAGCAAGAACTTGAGATGCAGAGCAATTAAGTGGGTTTCCCAAGATCATATTCCTGGTCAGTGACAGGGTTAGCATTCAAAATCAAATATATCTGATTCCAAATCCTTTGCCAATTCCTCTATATCACCTCCAAACTACAGGAAAGAAAATATTAATAAAATGTATTCAAACTATATTTCATCTCTTCTATTATTTAAAACTAACTGCATCTCTTCCTGGTTGAGTGACATTAGTTTAGGCAAATTACTTAATCCCTGTCTGCTTCAGTTTGCTCATTTGTAAAATGAGGATAATATAATTGTTTGGAGGATTAACTATGATAAAGCAGTTGAATAGGAACTAGCACAAACTTATTAACATTGTTATTATTATCATTATTACTATTATTATTGTTTGTAGATTATACTTAATAGAGACAAGGAATATCTATGAATAATACTGCTAATAGGTTAAGTGCTGATCTAAACACTCTTCAGCATTATCTCACCCCAACATTCCAATTATGTAGATACTGTTGTATTATTTTACAGATGATGAAATAGGGGCTTTGGGAAATGAAGGAAGTGACCCAGAATCATACAACCAGTGAGTGGCAGGACCAGATATCAAACCTGGGTTTACTGACTACAAAGGCCACAGGGTAGTATGATATCAGTGTCAAAAGAAAGGTGCAATCCAAGTTCTGAAGATATTTAGAAAATACAGAACACTTCTTGACTAGAGATTGAGAAGGGTTTGCTTAGGTGGGTTAACATTTGAGCTAATCTCTGAAGGTAAGTAGAGTTCAATAGGTTAGAAGTACTTTTTTTTAGCATCTTTATTGGAGTATAATTGCTTTACAATGGTGTGTTAGTTTCTGCTTTACAACAAAGTGAATCAGCTATACATATACATATATCCCCATATCTCCTCCCTCCTGTGTCTCCCTCCCATCCTCCCTATCCCACCCCTCTAGGTGGTCACAAAGCACTGAGCTGATCTAATATTACTCAATCATAAAAAGAAACAAAATTGAGTTATTTGTAGTGAGGTGGATGGACCTAGAGTCTGTCATACAGAGTGAAGTAAGTCAGAAAGAGAAAAACAAATACCGTATGCTAACACATGTATATGGAATCTTTAAAAAAAAAATTGGTTCTGAAGAACCTAGGGGCAGGACAGGAATAAAGATGCAGACGTAGAGAATGGACTTGAGGACACGGGGAGGGGGAGGGGTAAGCTGGGAAGAAGTACATCTTTTGAAGGACAAAACAAGCTTACCTGGAATAGCATGAATAAAGGTCTCGAGACAGGTTTAATACATCTGCCATTGTAGGGAAGCAGTAGAAGATAGAGCTGAAAAGGTGAGTTAATGTAAACTTCATGAGTGTGGGGCCTATGCTTCTGAAACTGTGCTATTTAACATGCCGCCATGAGACACACGTAGATCGTGAAACGTGGCTATAGAGACTAAGGAACTGAGTTTCAAATTGTGTTTAATTTCAATTAAATAAAATTTAAATCTAAAAACTGATACTTGGGCTTCCCTGGTGGCGCAGTGGTTGAGAGTCCGCCTGCCAATGCAGGAGACTTCGTGCCCCGTTCTGGGAAGACCCCACATGCCGCGGAGCAGCTGGTCCCGTGAGCCATGGCCGCTGAGCCTGCGCTCCGCAACGGGAGAGGCCACAACAGTGAGAGGCCCGCGTATCGCAAAAAATAAAAAAATAAAAAAAACTGATACTCAACCTACTTACTGAAAATTCTTAAGTATGTTTGGAACTATGTAGATATGTGGGTCTGCTTTTTCAACTGTACATCTTATGAAATCTAAATACCAATTAAGGATTTTCAATGAAAATTTGCCATCTGAATTTAGATGTGCTGTAAGTGTAAAATATATATTGATACTTGAGATTTCCTAAAAATGAATGTAAAATATATCATTAGTAATATTTAATATTCTTTATATTTTTATATTTTATATATTGGATTAAATGAAATGCATTATTTAAATTAAGGTTAACGAATTATTTTTACTTTTTTAATATGGCTACTAAAAAATTTAAAATTATATATGTGAGTTGTTATATTTCTATTAGAGATGTTCTATCTTACTCCTGGCACACAGTAGTTACTCAATAAAATATTTGATAACCAACGGAAGTAAGAACCAGATTGTAACTTCAAAGGCAGACTAAGGATTTTGCATTTTCTTCAATAGACAAGAGAGTCACTGAAACCTCTCAGTGGGGAAGTGATATGCTTTCTCAGAGTACTATTTTAGGAGGCTCCATCTGGAAGAGTAACTAAAACAGAGGAGGAGCTGTTTGATTAGAAGAATATTGCAATATTAAAGTAGGACCTGAAACCCCCCAAATTCTTCCAAAGCAGCTCAGCTGAATAGCAAAACATTGTGTAAAATTTCAATATTTCTCATAAGAATGCTAAACACTCTTGCATGTAAAAGGCAATTCCTTCTTGAGTCAAGCCTTACCCCTCTGTGCTCCTAATTTCATCATTGTTACTTTTTTTTTTTTTTTGCCGTACGCAGGCCTCTCACTGTTGTGGCCTCTCCCGCTGCGGAGCACAGGCTCCGGACGCGTAGGCTCAGCGGCCATGGCTCACAGGCCCAGCCGCTCTGTGGCACGTGGGATCTTCCCAGACCAGGGCACGAACCCGTGTCCCCTGCATCGGCAGGTGGACTCTCAACCACTGCGCCACCAGGGAAGCCCCACTGTTACTTCTAAAGAGAATCAAACCCAGAATCATCGTGGTTATCTCTGAAAAAAAAGGTCATTTGGGCCATAAGTCTCTTCATTATAGCAATCATCTGCCAAATATAGCTCCATAGCATAATTTTGAAATATGCATAAGTGTAGCTACAGGTATGAAAAAACCTGAATATATCACTCTATTCTCCACTCGGTGACCAGAGTTTTGTCTGTTTGTTTTTTCATCACATCTCTGATTGTGTCATTCCATGTTGAAAAGCTTTAACGTTATACCGTAGCTTAAAGGATGAAGTCCAAACTCAATTAGCAGCCCTTCCCCAACCAATCCTATTCAGCCTCAACTCTCTCCAAGCCTTCCTATAAACCCTCACACAGGTCTCTCTAAGTAGCAGGTGACAGGAATCCAACCCAAACTAGTCAAGGAATTTGTTGGTCTCACAATAGATAAATGTTAATAAAGAGATCGACACATCAACTGATTGGTGAATGGCTATCTTGATTCTGTTGTTCCCTAGGTGCTGGCCACATTCACCCCTGCTATAGACAGACTTGCTCCATGTGGTAGAATAAACGTCTACCCTCAGTCCCTACCTCACTTTCTTCCAACCACTTGACCAAAAATGCAAAGCACATTTTCCTCCACTCTTAGTAAATAAATGCCACCATGGAGAGTGTGTACCATGTTCCAGGCACTGTTCTCCATGCCATATATATATATATATATATATATATATGCCATATCACTTTATATATATATATAAACCATATATATATATGGTTCTCCATGCCATATATATTATATATATATATATATGTAATATATATAAAGTGATTTGGCCCTCACAAAAACCCTATCATCAGCCCCATTTTGGAGGCTGATACACTTAAGCATAGAGGGGCAGAGTACTTGCCCAAGATCACTGTGGTAAGAAATGGCAGGACCGGAATTTAAAGCCAAACAGGCAGACTCTGCTATCCACGCATCTCTACAGGACCCACTGTGGTCAGAGGAAAAGGAATTTTGATTGGCTATGCCTGAGTCATTGATGAGTCCCCATGGGGAGTAGGGGAGTGCTGGGAATGACAGCCCCCACCAGAATCACAAGATACTATGGAGTAGGAGAAAGAGGGATGAATAGGCAGATCAAAGCGACAGTCTGAGATAGGTTCTATATTCCAACCATAGTGAACAGGACAGGACAGTCTTTTTCAAATTTTCCATGCACTCTTTTGTCTCTATAATTTGCCCCTCTTTCCTTCCCTACTTCCCAACCCTCTTCCTGGAGAACTGCTATTTATCAATCTATGAGGCCAATCTCAAGCAGTGAACTATCTTTTCAGCAACATTTCCTCAGTCCTTAGAGGTAGAATAAATCACTCTCTCCTCTGTGTTCCTTTGGTGTCCCATGCAATCCAGCATCCATAGAGCAAACAGAAGTTCTGTGTGGAAGCCTTATCACTCCTGCTCCTCTAAAAGGAGTCTTGTGGCAGCACGACTCAGTCTAGTAGGATTAAAATAAATCTCCCGGACATTTTTCCTCCACTTATTTATAATTGTTTCTTTCTTTGGATCACTTCAGGGTCTTGAGAGTAGTACTGTTCCTCTACACTCCCAGGTTCTCTCTGATACCAGGCATTGGTGATGGTTTCCCTCTCTACTCTGCTCTTGCCTCTGACCGGCTTCTGCATTTGACAGTCATTTTTTTAGTATGGATGCCTGGCATGGTTTTAAGGGGCTTGTCTCTGACATACACCCTGGGCATATCCCCATTATGGTGCTCATTTCACTGATTTACAGTTCTTTGTTTCAATGTCTATCTCTCCTGTAAGACTCTGAGCTCCTTTGGGCAGGCATTAAGACCTAAATCACCTTGTTATTCCTAATGTTGAAAGAAGCTCAACATAAAGGGAAGGAAGGAGGAAAGAAGGAAGGAGAAGAAGAGAGAAAGAGACGAAAGTGTGAGATTATTCCAGTATCTACATTTTTTCTTGGGAAAAGGCAAATACAAAATAGTATACTCAATTCAAATTTAAGTCAAATAATCTTTTAAATTTATGATGGTGAAAAAAATTAAATTAATGAAACAAAGCAGTTTCTCTTGTTGGTTAAGAAAGAAAGTTCTCAGAGACAAACTTTTTCCTTAAGATCTTGAGCACATTTGCTTTTAACTCATATGACAACTTGAACCTATGGTGATAATGCAAGAAAATTGGGTTGATTGAAGTAAATCTATCTCCTTTCAGACCCAGAGAAGTAGTTTAGAACAGAGGACTGCTCATCTGATCATTTTGTCCTAACCTCAATCTAGCCTCCAAACAGAATAGAGTTGGCATTGCCCTGTGTTTGGAATTGACACTGACCTTGGCAATGATTTTGTCACCCAGTTTCTTTCCTTGCTGTGCCCTGGACAGAGTGGTGTGTTTGGAAATGTCTGATGGCTGAATCTGAGCAAGAATGCTCACTGATTCACAAGTGTACTCTTTTTTTTTTTTGACATGTTTCAAGAGATCCTATGTCTGACTCTACAGAACAAATATTATGAGAGGTAATTTCCTGAGGAGCAAAATCTGTATCTCTCTACAAAATGAATGAATGAGTGAGTGCTAACATTTAATACACAAGAGTGGTTAAAAGCATCAGCTCTGGAGTTGGATGATTTTAGCTCAAATCTTGATCTTTCAGTTTATTGACTGTATGACCTTGGCCAAGCTACTCTAATCAATCTGTGCCTCAGTTTTCCCAACTGTACACAGAGATAACAGCACTTACCCCATATAGTTGTGGGGATTAAATTAGTTGTATTTTTTAAGTACTTATATACCACTGTGTCTAGCACACAGAAAGAACTTGTGCTTGTTAAAGAAATAAAATTAATTCAGCATACAATATAAGGTATATAAACACCTTTGAAATATTACCTAAAATACTAAGAATAAAGAGAAATCCAAACAAAATAATAAATACATACATCTTATAATCTGTAGAAATATATTAAGTAATATGGAATAAACCTCAAATTTCTTGAAAATTTTAAATAATATGGGCACAAGAGTTTTATCAGTTCTTTAGTCATTAGGATATTGCATTAAAATTATTCTATTGAATAAAATTCAAAAAACCTCATGCTTCCTTATATAGCCAGTGTGACTTCTCTGAAATTAAGTTTGTTTCCAACAACCCATAAAATATTGCTTAAAACCTTTTAAGTAAACCATTAATTGTATTTAAAGTGTTCTAGGAGAGCAGTGCCATATACTGTCACAGAAAAGAAAAATTATAAATTCTATAAATCCCACAAAAGTTTGAAAGTATCCAGAGATCAATAAGCACTATGTCCCCTAAACTCTCACTTTCTTCTCAGGCTGTGTCTTCATCAGATGGCTGCCTATATCTAGAAACAAAAGATTGCAACACCCAATTTTTAAAGAATGAATAACCGAAGAGAGAGATTTTGGTGACTGTGCCTAACAGCAATCTTATTGGTTATTATTTGCGTGTTTGCTATGTTATTTTTTAAAAGTTCAAGAGACCCCAGTTTCAGAGTTACAATTAATAAAATCAATGCCCAAAAAAAGAGGGTTGGCAAGAGGACATCGCACCTACCTGCCTTAACCAAAGTATCATTTTATGTTTCAGCTGTTTACCATGCAAATTAGATATTTGGGGAAGCTCACGAAAGCCCAGAGATTTTTCTCTTCCCTGATATATTTGGGAATACATTTGAAAACATCCAAATAGTACTAAAATGAAGGAAAATCACCACATGATTAGTGAGGCCAAAAACATTATGTTGAAAAAAGCAGGGCTGTGTTATTTCGAAGGGAACAAAAAATATTTTCCATCTGTACTCTCACAAAAGCACAAAAGTAAAGAGAGTGAAATGTTCTGTACGCTTCTGCATACAATTTGAGAAAGTCCCAAATGATCACAAAGTGATCATTTCCTAACCCCATTCTCCCATCAGCATCCTTCCTTCCCCCGACAGGAATCAATTTCCTATCTAATTAATATTGTTGTCAGATATGCTATGACTGGATTTAAATGTTTAAGAGGCGAATTGTGCAGCCAAGGGAAGATGAAGCAAACTTTATGAAAGAAAGGATGTTGAATGCAAACCCTAAGCATACCTAAGGCCTAAACTCACTGACTTGGTCACAAAATGAGCTTAAGGGAAAAGGGAATTTATTGGAAGAATACAAGGTTATCTCATGAAATCCAAGGTCAAAATATGCAGCTGGGCCTTGTGAGAGACTAACACCAAGAAAAGGAAAGTCAGTAGGAGCCAACACAGCTGTTATTTCCAACATTCTTGTTTTCTCAGGGAAGCAAGATCTAACTTTTCTCTTTCTCTCCGCTCCACAGACTGGCTTCATTCTTGTCTTGACATGGATCAACTTCCTAAATTCTGCTTACAAATGGACCCCTGACTATTATCATCACAAATTCCTTGGGGAAAGAATCTGATTGGAGGAGACAAGCTTCCAGATTGGTTCTCTTGGTACACTGAGTGTTGGCCATTGGGGTTATGGAAATAATGCATAAGGGTCATGGCAGTAGCGTACACAAGAGTTGGTACATTTTTTTTCTGTAAAAGGCCATATAGTCAATATTTTAGGTTTTGGGAATCATATATTCTCTGTCAAAACTACTCAACTCTGCTGTTGTAGCACAGAAGCAGTCACAGGCAATACATATGAATGGGTGTAGCTGTGTTCCAATAAAAGTTTATTTACAAAAATAGGTGTTGGGCCAGATTTGTTCCACGGGCTATAATTTGCTGACCCCTGGTCTACAGCTACACTATGAGCAGGAAAGACTTTTTAAGAAAGGGTTGGGGCAGGGTGATCATTAGTAAACACACCCAGCACTGAGCATTGGAAGCAGAGACCTGCAATGTGTGGGGGAACCTGAAACTTGGCCTCACTGTTGGCTGCTAAGTCGCAAAGCATCAGCATCACGTTCAGAGAAAGCTTTCATTCTATCGATAAAATCCCCACCCCAGCAACATGCCTGTATCCCCTCAGGGGAGACAGGGAAGAGAAAGCTCAGAAGGAAAGTGACCATTTCAGCAGACTGGAGTTGGAATAGAGAGAACCATGCTAGTGGAGGAGGGGCAGGTTTTCAGAACTACATGCCTGACAAACTCTTATCTAGCTACAGCACTGCTGGGAATTGTATATTATGGGGAAAGTGGTAGGTAAACTCACAAGGTGAAGTTGGAAAACATGCAGTAGGCAATTTTAAAGTCCTATTTTGAGCTAGGGAGAAGAAGAGGGTGTAAATATTGCATGAGGTTGTATTCTGAAATGATACTCCATCCATTTCAGCGAACCAGATACTCAGTGCCTCATGGCAACTGAAGCAAGGTGTGATAAGGATGAAGGAGAGACAGGTGCACCACTGGAGCAGCTGCCCCAGTCCTTGGAAGAACTGAAAACAAGAGGTAAAAGGCATGTTTGCTTGATACTTTTCCTAAGCTACTAGTGTGACCCAAGGGGTTCTGCAGGAATGGTTATGATTTCTTTAGCACTTGCTGCAGCCCAAATATGGTCAGCAAGACCCAGCTCTGCAATCACTGGAAGAGGACAATCAATGATGGCTGTCAGTGACCTTCTTAGTAGCAGTGTTCCTTTGTGCCTTCAATGGATTCACTAGTTTGCAGTTAGCTCCTTGGCAGGACTGTTCTTCCCCTCTCTGCCATAGAGATAGGCTGGAAAAGAGAGGGTGGTATCAACTACTGAAGCAGGTGGATATCACAAGTGTTTTAAAAATATTAACTACTTAATATTAAAAGTCAAAAACTAAAAAACAAGTGGCTTCCAAATATATTTTCCACTGCCTGGAGGCAACATAACAGAAGGGCTAAAAGCAAGCCCAGTTTTTGTGTCTCAGCCTGTGCCAGCTGTAGAAGTCAGTTACCTATCTTCTCTCAGCCTCATTTTCTCATCTGAAAAATGAGACTGAGAAATCACTACCTCATAGAATTGTTGTACCTCTTAAATGAGATAAAATACACAAAGAGCTGAGGTTAGCACACTTGTGCTTATCTCAAATCCTAGTTATTACTATATTATAAACAACTAGGTAGTTAGAAGTTAAAGAGATATGAAATTATTATTGTGATATATGTGAGACAATTAGAGCTCAGAAAGGTTGAAGTGCATTTTATTATTCCTTGAGTCAGTGCTCACAAAACTCCAGGCTTGGCTACTTCCGCCAGAAGGAAAATGGTGATAACTAGTTTCATTTTTCGGTGTCTTACATGCTCTCCTATATGTGATGTTTCATTTTACCATGTCACAGGATTCCTTTGGACCTAAAGAACATTGAATCACCCCTTCATTATTTAGCAAATATGCCTTCTATCAGGGCACCTCATGTTATGCACTTAAGATATAATCATGAGGGCCTCCCTGGTGGCGCAGTGGTTGAGAGTCCGCCTGCCGATGCAGGGGATACGGGTTCGTGCCCCGGTCTGGGAGGATCCCATGTGCCGCGGAGCGGCTGGGCCCGTGAGCCATGGCCGCTGGGCCTGCGCGTCCGGAGCCTGTGCTCCGCAACGGGAGAGGCCACAACAGTGAGAGGCCCGCATACCGAAAAAAAAAAAAAAAAGGTATAATCATGACAGAAACACTGACCCTGTCCTCCTGGGGGATTACTGTCTGATCCACAGGTATATCCTTTGCAGAGTACCTTGGAGCTCATTTGTTTACTGGGAAAAGATGTTTACTTTTTCCCAGGAAAGATGAGTAAGATGTTTACTTGCTCATCTGTTTACTGCAGAGACGTTGTAGTAGGTATGGTATTTGAGGCAACAAAAGGAGGTAACTTTATTTTTCTATAAATGAACTTAGTTTCTATCTTGAGACCTCATCCTGTCAGGTAGTAAAAAGGTAATCTTGGGTAGTTTGGAGTTAACTCCCCATCATCTCAGGGTTTCTTCCTTTGCTCTTTCCCATGAAGTTTCATTTCCTTCCCTGGACTACATAGCCTTAAGCTATCTGGTCAGGAGAATTGTCTTGTCCCTGGTATTTACTGAAAGATTTATTATCACATTGTCACCTCCACCATCACTACGCTCTTAACACCAAAAACTGCAGGGTCATCCACCTTTCCATCTGATATCTAGCTGCACAGTCATCCTTGCCTCAAGACTTCATCAAGTCTATTAGGCCTCCTACCTGTCCTTTACACCCTTCCCAGATTTACAGAAAATACTGCTGACCCATTCTGAGGCTGTCTCAGGACCTCTCTGTTCAGTACCCCTTGAAACTCTTTTTCATGGAGATTTGACATAACGATAATACAGGAAAATATCTGTAAAGTTGCCATGCCCAGGGCTCCCAGAAAACAAGCGAGTACAGGGCTCCTTTACTCTCATATCCTGAATCTGTAAAAGAATGCTATTGATCTCACCAACCTGAGGAGGCAGAGGTAGGGTCTTCTCTCAGAGATCCATACCAGCAACTCCTTCTATTGTTTTTATTCCCTCAGTTTCACTGTTTATATTATACTCCTCTAGAGCTCTTCCCTTTCCCTCCAAAGCATAGAGTTTTCGCCTCCACTGATGCAGGAAAAATTTGTATCAGGAAGCATTTATCCAACTCTGTTGTTTTATTCAAGGTCCTTAGCTTCTGAAGCTCAAAAGTCAATAAATAAATGTTTTCTTTATTTTACCTACTTGGCGAGTTTAGATAACACACACTAAGCTCTTTCAGATACCCTCGCTTGCTGGGTTCTGCCATTCCCTGATGGGTCCTTCACTTCTCTCAGGTCCCAAACCTGGACGTTTGGCTCATAGGAGTACACCATCCTCAGAACAATTTCTCATGCTTCCTGAGCCCCAGAGACTAATTTCTACAAAAGTGCCAATTTATTTCTTAATTTTCTGTGAGAAATATACTGCTTACTGATGCCTTCTCTTCCCACTGGGAAAAACTACTTGAGAAAACTAAATAAATTCCCAAAGCTATTAGTGAAACAAAACTAAAACACAGGAAATTACATGGAATTTTTCATCAGACTGTATATTCTGATGAATCATTTCTCTCCCGAGAAGGGATACACCTGCCAAGAGAAAAGCCATGGTTGTGAGAGATCCCAAAGGTCCCTTCCCATAAGAGCCCTCCCCTGACTTCTACCCGGCAATACTGGATACAGAACCTACATCCTTTTAAAGCATGTTTTTGTCTCTTTTGTATATACTTCAGGGACTGGTACAGATATTTTAAAATTATATTTATTTTTACTGGCTTATATTTGAAACATACCAAACATGTAAGCATCAATAATGAGGATACATGTTTCCAGATATAGGTATGTGGTACTTTCATGACTTCATAGGTGTTCTTTAAGACCCACTTGGGACCACAGTTCTTTTTCCAAAATGTAACTATCAAATAAGGACAAAGTAAGTAAATGCTTCACTCTCAGGAGGAATTTTCATCTAGCTGCCATAGCCTGATGGGTCACCTCTTCCATTCTACAGATAATCTGTTTACAAACCAAGGCTGGTCATCAGGAATTTGAATGCTCTCTCTCCAAGATGGTTCCAAATAGACTTTGGCTAATCTTTATTTTCAGAGTCTGGACTGAGGGAGTAAATTTTTTCAGAAGAAGTAACATAACATCTAAATTATTGGTGCACCTCAAGGCTCACTCATGGGGCCCCTTTACTTTTTAAACTCTCCACCTGGGTAGTATCATAGAGTCCCATCACCTTAAATACTATCTATGTGCTGATAGATATATTGCTCTATGTCTGACCTCTCCAATAAACCCAGACTTCTATATCCAACTCTCCGCTTGACATTTCCATTTGATTGCTGCCCTGCAATTCAACTTTACATTTCCAAATCAGAAATCATGATCCACAATACTCTCCCTGCCAAAACTGTACCTACTCTGATATTCTCCATCTCAGTAAATGACACCTCCATCCATCCATTTCACCTGTCCTAAAATTAAGGTGTACCCCAGATATCATTGCTAAGCAATTCCAGTCAATTATATTTCCTAATTAGATCACCCTCCTAGTTATTCCTCTGTGACACCATCATCTATCACCTAGACTTCCTACAATAACCTCTTTTTACCTTATAGTACATTTTCCACTCATTCACCAGAGTGATTTTTTTTTATTTAAAACATCATGTCATTACTAAAAAAAACTCCAGTTGCTTCCATTTGTCCATAAAATAAAATCATACTCCCATTCTCAACATATGGCATTACATGACCTGGCCTCTACCTATCTCTCTGACAGAAATCCCTTTAATTTAACACTTCTATTCTTGGCTAAAATGAACTTGTTCCTGCCTCAGGGCAATGATACATGCTGTTTCCTTTGTCTAGAATGTCCTTGTTTACTGCTACATTGCTGAGGGTGACACACTAGTGTCAGTTTGTCTGGCAGTTCCCCAGTTTTAGCACACAAAGCCCTGTGTCTTCAGAACTGCTTCAGTCCCAGGAAGACTGGAAAGGCTGTTTACCCTATGACTGAGTGTATGTACTCAATAAGTATTTCTCAAATAAATGCATTTAGTGATGATGTCAGTAAAAATAATTTTTGAATACTGAGGACAGTAATTTCCTGTTATGGAAAAAAACTATACAACTTAACAAAAGCTCCAGGCTGCTCTAACTATTAATGAAATTTTAAAATAGTTTGCAAAGGTAAAAATTTAAACTGGTTGTCTACAGTTTCACTGAGAAATGGAGAAATTAAAGTAAGTTTAGGACAAAATATTCAAAGTTAAAATATGGTCCTGGGATTAAGGAAAACTAATGGAAAAAACAAATCAACCCATCAAAAATGTTTATATTGGAAACTATAACTACACCTGCATTTCCTAAAATGTGGTCTGATGAAATGGTCCTATAATATGCAAGAAGGGGGAAAAAGTTAGGGATGCAGAAGACAAAACATCTCCCTCACGGAAGTTCACAATACGTATTAGTGTATTTGAGGGCTCTGAGAAGTCAGAGAGCAGGGACAACTTCTCAACATTGATAAACCCAGAATTTTACATATTGGACTATAAAATTCCTTTTATTTGTAACATTTATTTATACACTACAGCATTTAGGCATACATTTTGAGAAATGCTGCCATAAACCACAGAGTCCCAACCATCAACCAGGATCCACTAAGAAACTTCAAAGTCTAACCTGGTAGATATGCAAGCTCTGTCCCAATCTGTCTCTTCGTGGTTTGCAGTGATTTGCAGCAGGCAAAGAAGTGCTAATGGCAGCACCACTCCTTTAAGATGGCCTTACTGGGACGTCCCTGGCGGTCCAGTGGCTAAGACTCTGTGTTCCCCAATGCAGGGGGCCCAGGTTCGATCCCTGGTCAGGGAACTAGATCCCACATGCATACCGCAACTAAGAGCTCGCGTGCATAAATAAAGATCTCACATGCTGCAACCAAGACCCAACACAGCCTAAATAAATAAATATTTTTAAAAAGAAAAGAAAAGAAAAACCATTAAAAAAAAAACAACTGGCTGGACATGGCCATGGCTCACGAGCCCAGCCGCTCCGCTGCACATGGGATCTTCCCAGACCAGGGCAACGAACCCGTATCCCCTGCATCGGCAGGCGGACTCTCAACCACTGCGCCACCAGGGAAGCCCAGCTTATTCTTTAAGATAGCCTTACTGTCAGCACCTCCAGCCCTGTGATCTGAAGTTTAAAAGAAATTAAGGCAGCTCATCATGAAAAGTAGGCACAATGGAACCCTCACCATCTGGAAACAAATGATATGGAAATTATAAGCAATTTGATTATGAGGAGGCTGATGTTTAGCTAAAGCTCTATCAAAAGAAGTTAAAGGTCAGTTTGAAGATTCAAAAGAAGATTAAAAATACATAGTACACTGCTCATAATTAAGTTCAAAACCATAGTAATGTGATGGGTTATTATTATTATTATTTATTAATAGAATGATCAAGCCATATAACTGAGCATCATCAAAGATTTGTGGAGGGTCACCAAAAAAGACAGAACGACAATTTTGGAAGGACCTAGTATTCAATTTAAAAAAAGGAAGGAATCAAGATGTAATTTGAAGGTGGCATTTAGTAAATTAAGCTTTGATTAATAGAGCACACAATTCAGGGAAGTCACTTGGGATAAGGCATATTTTAAAGAATTACACATTGGAATAAAATAACATATATAATGTATAAACATTTTCTATTTCTAAAGGAAGTAGAAAAAGTATCAGTAACCTTTTTTGTCTGAAGACTGGAGAATGAAGGATAAAATGTTGGTAAACAAAAAGTGATACATAAAATGGATTGCTATTTCCAGGGAAAGCTAAGTGACTTAAAATTCAGAATGAGTAATAGACTATTGTAAATATTTTAAGGGGGAAGAAAAAGAGTCCATGTAAGCTCCTTAATAAATGAGGACTATTAAATCCATAATGGGTAAAATGCTGAGCCACTGAATTTGTTTTAATTGTCTTTTAGGTAAAAAAATAAAAGGAAGCTTTCAGGAGAGAGACGATTCAATACGAGAATTATGTGGTTCCTTTGGGAAGATGAGGGGTACATACTAAGAGGAGTAAGGTGATGGTAGGGATGGGGGAGGAGGGGGTGTGTTTAGTACAAACTTCATTTATTTGGCTTCCTCAGAACTCTAACTTTTGACTGTTGAAACTGATTCTCAGTTGCCCAGTTCCCCATAAACTATGTGGAGGACAGGGTTTGCTAAGCAAATTACTAGTGTAAACACAATTTAAAAACTATTGTTTAAACAAATCTGGCAGGTTCTTTGCTTGGCAACCTTTGGGTAGCCATTAGCCGGTGTTACTTATTAACCTGCTCCATCTGTTCTTTTCTCTTCACAGTCTCTCCCTTGGAGAGTGAGTGCATCTATGCTTGTGACTCTCACTATCACCTCATTGCTAATGACTCCCAAAACTTTCCTATCTATCTCTCAATCCTTCCCAAGTGCTAGCCTCACAAGTTCAAAAGCTAAATCAAAATCTGTGTGTATAAAGCCAAATTCATTGTGCTTTTCCCCAACACTGCCACCTGCCCTAATTTCCCTATCTTTGTCAATGGCACCATCCTTCTGCCAAAGCAATCAGTCTTAATAACTTGGAGCAACTTAGAATTACTTTTATCCTCATAGCTCACATGTAGTAAGTTCCCGAAGTCTCCATTCCAATAACCCCACCCTAGGCTATAGACCCTATAGACTCATTACTGAAATGCCACCTGGGGTCTCTGATCTTACTCTTCCCCAAAATACACACTTCCCTATGTATAGCTTTAGTTGCGTCAGTCCCCTCATCGAAAACTGTCATTTCCTTCCTACACCATGCTTATGAGATAGTTACTGTAACAAAAGTAATAAAAGCGTGGATTCTGGGGGCTTCCCTGGTGGCGCAGTGGCTGAGAGTCCGCCTGTCGATGCAGGGGACAGGGGATCGTGCCCTGGTCCGGGAGGATCCCACATGCCGTGGAGTGGCTAGGCCCGTGAGCCATGGCTGCTGGGCCTGTGCGTCAGGAGCCTGTGCTCCGCAACGGGAGAGGCCACAACAGTGAGAGGCCCGCGTACCACAGGAAAAAAAAAAAAAAAAAAGCGTGGATTCTGGAGCCAGACTACTTGAATTCAAAGGCCAGCTCTGCAACAGTTTTGCTGTAAGGCCTTTGGCAAGTGAGTCAAACCTTCTGTGCTTCCATTTCCTCCTCTGTAAAATGATAATAACTATACCATAGTCTTATAACAAGGATTAAATGGGTTATTATATTAAAAGCATTTAGAATAATGCCTGGTACACAGTTAATGTACAATAAATATTAACTATCATTATTATAACAAAAATGTATCTGTTTCATTTTCAAGTTTCCCTAAATCAAACTTCATCTCCACCTAATAGTCTTATTTCAGGTGATTTTACAACATGAACTTCCATGCATTATGTTGGCCACTTCACTATTAGATAAGAACATGTGATTTCTTGCCTCCACGCCCTCCCTCCAGGGAACATCTTATGTTTCCCAACCCCCCCAAACCCACTGGCTCCCATCGACCCCCACCACAGCACCTCCAGCCTGATGGGTCAGTCCGCTTGCTGAGATTCCCCAAGTATTTATGGGTAACAGTTTGAATTTTAATTACACACTTGTTTATAAGAGTTCACTCTTGGTTCCCTTGTACGATTCTTGCTTTTCTTGCTTTACAGCATGGGCGATGTAAAAAGGCCTGGACTGGAGTCAGACAAACTACCTTTACGACCTCAGCCAGTAATTCAAGCATGTGTTCCTTATTGCTTCTATTCACCACACAGTACCAGGCATATCATGAGCACTTGATAAATATATGATAGGTAAGTGAATGAATGAAGAAAAACAAAAAGGAAGTATCGAGGGGTATATCACCAAAAAGATGTGTTTCAACTAAGGTTCAAGAAATGCAGTCTGTAGCCTGTCTTTTCTCTTTGCTGTATCTCAGAACAGTGCTGAGAAAGCAAACAAGGTGCAGCAACAGGGAAGGAGGGATTGATCAACGACTTCCTGATAGGCAGTTTACTTATAAGATCTCATTTAATCCCCTGTGGAGTGGGTGTTAGTAACATCGTTTTATAAAGAAAGAATTTACATTCAGAAATATGAATAAAACTGGAAAACGGGCACTTCACTGGAAAACCTATTTCTTTCAACTACCCCGTACTACTTCTCTCATACATACTTCTCAATAAATAATTCTGTAAGTTCAGTTTACTGTGTATACTTGAAAATAAAGGTCACAAGTATTTTAAAATATGCATATTTTTTCATGCTATACTATACGCTTTATAATATTTAGGAAATTAATGTTTTCTGGTTCAGAAATTTTAACAACTTATTCATAATTTTCCCCAATATTATCCAAATTGGTAAATTTTCAGTGAACTTAATAAGCTAAAATGCATGTTGGTTTATGCTCTTTTGTATCCTTATCTGACTTCCTTAAACATCTGCACATCTGATTTACTAGGCATCACTAATTAGAGCAGCAGTTATCAGTTAAATAAACTGATCTTTTTTTTTGCAGTACGCGGGCCTCTCACTGCTGTGGCCTCTCCCGCTGCGGAGCACAGGCTCCCGACACGCAGGCTCAGCGGCCATGGCTCACGGGCCCAGCCGCTCCGTGGCATGTGGAATCCTCCCAGACCGGGGCACGAACCCATGTCCCCTGCCTCGGCAGGTGGACTCTCAACCACTGCGCCACCAGGGAAGCCCCAATAAACTGATCTTTAGGTTGCAAACCAATTTAGTGATTATTACTTAAATACAAGTTTTGAAGAAATTACATAATTCACTCTATAAGCCACCAGCAGCTTAAAAATTAGACGAATTAAAGAAACAAATGCCAATAAATTACAAAAGAGAAATTCAAATAAGCTATACAATATGTTTAAAACAAAAGCAACAGTAGCAATTACCATTAATGTAAGCAGAGATAGCATTGGACATGGAGTCAAAGAAGCCGAGCCTGCAAACTAGCTGAGCCATTCCCTGACAATGTAACATTGGACAAATGACTTTACCTCTCTCACTAAATCTCAAGTCACTCATTTACAAGATATCTTATCTAATTTGCATGTGTGCATATATGTGTGTACTATTACCCTCTTCATCTATACATAAAATAAAATAATTTACAAATATAAATATATTAATAAGATTACATTTGTAATATCCATATGTTTGATTTGTAAAGCATAAAGGGATATTAAATAGCAAACACTAATGTAAATATTAATTGAAAGATGAGAATTTCTAGAAGAAAATAATATAAAAGCTTTATATATCAATAAGATTTTTTAAAACAATGCAATCAAATACAAAGAATTTTTTAAACTCATTATTTAAAGTCATTATTGGAAAGTAATACAACAAGACTTCTTGAAACAATGCTACCAGATTTTTGCAGGGAAATATTCAGTTTTACATGACTCAATATTACATAGCGTGAAAATCATTTAAAGGACATTTTCAAATGGTGAGAAACAGAATTTTTAAGAGGAGGAATTTTATAAAATAATGTGACTCATAGAGCTGGATTCAAGTTGTTTCTGACCTTCAAATAATCTTAAAGAATATTGCCAGGTTCTGTCCTCAAACACAAGGAATAGCAATGTAGATACCAAGAGAAAAATAATAAATGTCTTTTGCATGCAATGTCACAGTCAGGAAGAGCACAGAGGAGTCCCAAACTCTAAGTGCCATTTTAAGTGATGTGAACTTCAATTCAAATAGTAGGGAATTTACCAGAAATATTTCCCATGATTCATCTTTGTGTCATTTCTCAGTATAAACCACCCTATTTAATCTCATCATCTCTTCAGCCTATTCTTTTGAATATTTCCTCCTTAAAAGTAGGGAAAAAGAAGGAAATTAACATTCATGTCTAGATCTCTTGTCTATTGTCAACGCTTGAAATTACAGTAGTCATTGAGATCCTTTCTTCATTTGCTGAACAGCAAAGACTCGTGAGAACTGAACAATTGTTGGTGGAAAGTTCACGGTCATCCGGAGTTTATAACTTACCAAAGGGGAAAGGGGGGGAAGGGAAGGATAAATTAGGAGTTTGGGATTAACAGGTACACATCATTATATACATAAAATAGATAAAAAAACAAGGATCTACCATATAGCACAGGGAACTATATTCAATATCTTGTAATAGTCTATAATGGAAAAGAATCTGAAAAATAATATATATATATGTATATCTCTGAATCATTTCTACTTGCTCTGGAAGTCATACCTATGCATTTAAAAAAGATACTCAAGGAAGTCTGTTTCATAAAGGTTATGGGTATTTTTGTGAGAAAAAGAAAGAGAGGAAGATAATTTGCATTCATCAAAATATAGTCTTGATAATGTATCCTTTCAAGTTTTTGTCTCAGATTTTATTCTGAGGGGAAAAAGACTTAACCGCCAACTCAAGCACAGTTGAGTGTTATAACTGTGCCCATAAGGGAGGACGTGAATTAAGAAGGAAAAGCACCAAATGGCCAGTCTATGAAAAATAAGGGAAAGGAAGGAACAAGGACATGAGAAATAGTTGGCAAGAGCAGAGGAGAAAGAATTGACAAAATCTCCTCCCACACATCACAGTTAGCAGCTGATGATTCCCTCTGTTTTCCTTCACAAGGAGAAGGCACATGTTGCTCATTAAATCATCTGCTAGTGGCTTGGTTGTTACTTGAAAAAAGAAAAACTTGTTTGTGTTGAAAGTAACAAGATGGATTCATGCATGGCAAATAGCTTACCTGAGACTCTTTCCAAAAGACAGAGGGAAAGAAATGTTCTGGCAGAAGTAGGATACATGAGTCGATTCAATAAATCATGATTTAAAGACTTAAACGTAAAGTTTTTAGGTAGTGCCACTTGCATAAATGAGCAGGTCAATTCTGGATATCTTTTTGGAAAACAGTGATGTCTTTTTTAACTTGTATACCAGGTTGGTCTATTACAGCATCCTTCCCATCTATAGTTTTCTACCCTGCTTGAACTGTAAGTTGAAATTGTCTAGAATAGCATCCTCCTTGTCTGATCATAAGAATCCCCAGTGATACTTGTTAAAAACACAGCTTCCTCAGCCCCATTCCAAAGCTACTGAATCAGAAACTTTCCCAGAGCATTTTTAATCCCCAGGTAACTTTGATGATCAGTAAATTCTGGCTAACTGCCAGTGAACATTACTGTGACCCTCCCTGACCTTGATTCTGTATCCTCCCGTCCCTTCTCCCCAAATGTACACATCAAGGTAAAGGAGCCAAAATCATATAACTTTAATTCAAATTGGTTGTCTATGCTCTCGGAATAATTTCATCACTATTTTCTTCTCACCATATGTCAAAGAATCTTAGTATTAGAGTTATGAATATCTTTTTCTAACAGATAGAACTTATAATACTAGCAAGTATCAAATCATATGTTCTAACTCACATCCTTGAAACCATTCAAGATAAGAGGGCATGGGGAGCAACGCATGAGGAGGAAGCAAACAATTATAGACCAGGCTTTTTTTCTCTGCCTGGCATGAGCCAGAGGTCATGAGAAGCCCATTCCATGTCACAAAGTGAAAGTATACAAGGTTGATTGAGGTTAAAGACTTGTAGAAAAAGGTCTGACCAACAACACCTTTAAAGAGAGGATACAGATCCTTGGTACACAAGTGACCATAGATGGTCCAAGAGACTAACTGCTTCAGGTGTCAGTCTGTAACCACGAAAGTTTCTAAGTCAAGATAGTAATTATCTTTCCTATGCTTAAAAATTTCCAGAAACAGGGACTTGCTGGGATTACTGTTCTATCATCTCTATATCATAACTGTTTTTTATGTATAATGGACAGTAATTTCTCACCAAAGTTCAAATTCACGAGGTTTTTCACTTGGGCATATTATCATTATAAGATGAATAGTGAGGAATTTCAGGGAAAAAATAGCCACAACCAGCTATCAAATTCAACTGCCATCTGAATTCTCCCTATAACGTTTCTTCAAAGTAAGCATTTAGCTTTGGTTTGAATGTTTCCAGCAAGGTGGCCTGTTCATCTTTTGCCACCCCGATTAGAAAGCCCCTTATTCTAAGTTATATAAGTCCATCTCCCCGTAACTTTTGCCCACTGCTCCTAGTTACTCACTGAAGTCATCTCAAGAAGGTCTGATCCTTCTTCCATTTGACATTTCTTACAAATACTGCATCAAATCAATTTGAAACTTCTTATCTCCTGGTTAAAGTTGTCATAGCTTTGACTTTCCCATGTAAGATACCATGTTGCTTGATGCTTATCACACTATAGCTTGTCTTTGTCTTACAAATTGTGAAGACCAATAATATACCAAGAGAACAGTTGGAAGAGATCATCAAGAGGATGTGAAGGCCAGCTGACCCAGAATAACCTGGACCCAGGCAATCAGAGTCTCCTCACCCCCAACTCTGTCCTTGGAATCTCCTGCCCACTGTTCTTACAGCCAGAGCCATTTTCAAGGATACACCTAGAGAGAGCAATGTGTTGTTGAGACCATCTGGACTGGATACATGACTGAACACCATTAAGGCCTCTACATAAATATTCAACATTTTGGCAGATGGGTGCAGAGATCTACTCTCTCATGGCTGCCCAAGACAAGCCCCCATATGTATGTTTCCTTGCTTATTAAACTTACTGCCAACTAATCGGGAGTAGCCTGCCTCTTTCTTTTGCCTCTCCTTGTGTACATGTAGTGGAGGAGTAGTTTCAGATACCACCACAGGAACTCCCCAGGTTTTGAACCAACAGGAACACACTGTCACTTTCTTCATCTTTGTACTGTGCATCTAGCAATATATGTAAAATTATAATATTATTGTGTAGCCACATCACATTGCTGCCTCACATTGCACTTACTGTGATGCAAGATCCCTTCTTTACCCTGCTAAAGAAATAACTCCTACATTAGGTATTGTGAAGCTATCTTCGGGCCCAAAAGCAAGAGCTCAAATTTGTTCATTTTGATAGACTCAGCCTTTATTTCAGCCTGTGAAGATTCTTTTGGTCCTGATTCTCTCATCTAGCATATTCACTATCATTCCCATCTTTGGGTCATCTATAAATCTAATAAAACATCATCTATATTTTAATAGATTAAAAGCTCTGACAACACAAGGCTTAAGAAAATTAAGAGAAGCCCCACAGCAGGATAATTTGAAGCCACACTTCATTACCCTTAGTTGGTAACGTAACCAGTTTCAAATCTTCTAATTATACTATCACTCTATTTTTCCATTGCATCCAGGAGGCTACCATGGAATGCCTTTTCCAGAAGGAATACAGATGGAGAAAATTTAGAGAAGCAGTAAAACATTATGATTAGCTGGGAATTTCTAAATTACCTGATATCTTTTCAGGGGGAATTTTTAAAAGCTCAAAAGCTCAAACTTCAATAATCCTATACTCTATACTCCAAATGAGTATTTAGTATTGATTCAACTCCCTTGCACTACTGCAAGTCTTCTGAAGAAAAAAATCTTAATTCAGTGTCATTTGTTCATCAAAGAAATAGACAAATTTATCTAAAAAGAATGTGAAGCCCACACAAACATCAAGCATGCAAAGCAGAAATAGATTTTGGTTGATCTTATTGGCAAAGCAAAGACTCCTGAAAGCAATATGGTGTACTTTCCAAACTTATGCCAGAGTTCTGTGTATTAGCAGTTAATTTAAGAAAGCAGGATTTCTAGATACAAATAGAATTTAGAACTAAATATTTCTCCATTTTCACATATGACAATATGACTTGTTCTCAAAACTAAGTGAAGCAAACTCCATCTGGCAGTGAGTAGAGAGCCAGGCAGGTAGAGAAGCTAATGGTTCCTTCAGGTGGGTCTCTCCCTGGAATTCAAGTTCAGATATCCCACCTGGCTCTGAAGATTTCCCAAGTCCCTCAGAATCTGGGACTCCAATTCAGAAAGCTGATTCATCCATTATTCATCATTACTTCACACCAAATTTCTAAATTAGTATATGACCTGGAAAAAGAAACAGCTGGCTCCTTTAAATTTGAGGAGTTGTGCAATAATGTGATGGAAGGTAACACAATGTGACAGATCAAAGGAAGGGCACCATTTGAGATTTTGAAACTCAATTTGAGATTTCTTTTATTCCACACATAAAAAATCTAGTTGCCTACCACTCCTAAACACCCTAATCTTCATCTGTCAAGATAATAACTGTCAAGGGAAAAAGCTGCATTAAAAACTGTTGTAAATTCCCACCATGCTTTCTAATACAAAGTTTGACATTCTTTCTGATGACTTCTTACTATGGACAAGAGCTGAGTTCTTATAATTTAGGTTTAAGGAGAAAGTGGTTTTACTAAGAGAAATGAAAAACGAGACCAGACCAAGCTAATCCCATGGTGCAAAGATCCCATTTCTTTCTTTTGGTCCTAAGAAGTATATTTCAAGGAAGTCTAATAGTTATATAACCAATGCCATTGTGTGGTTTTCAGCTGGATTTGTTTCTATAACAGGGTCATGCTCAGCCTGTAGCTGCACAAGTAATGAGTGAAATGCATATGTTCAAGGTGTTTGCTGTTGCAAGTCAAAGAGAATCTGTTTACCGAGAGGAGAGCTGATCTGTGGAGGAGAGAGGGCTCCCTGAGCCTGTAGAACCTAAGACTTCTGTGGTCAGTTCAAATAATAGGACCACACACAACTGTGTTAATTGCCAAGAGGCAGGCCTGAGAGGTTCTCTTAATTAGAATGAATGGATTTCTACCCAAATATTTCAGACTATTGTCAGGGTTTCTATTGTCTTCCTTTCTATTGTCTTCCCTAAAGCTGCCTCATTTAAGAGCCTGGTTTGAACGTTATGTGCAGTGAATGTGAATGATCCCAAGCTGAGGGACCTCTGCAGACAAGCTCAGGTAGTCTTATTACCAATGCTAATAACACTCTACTTGTCAAGTGTTGGGCTGGGTTTTGACATCTCTGCATTGCTGCATGTTGTGTACAGATGTGCTAAGAGTCTTGATTCACAGGGAGAATATCAACACCAAATCTTACCAGCAGGAAGGAAAGTTATACCACTGCGCAAAAAACGTAGTGGTGTGTGCTGTGAAGACTAGTGGAAGTGTCCATTGTACCCTGTCTACCATACTAGGGCCTGCATGAATGAATAAATCACTAGAAGTCAAATGAAGAATCAGCTAAGGGGTCTACTACATAATAACTGATGGAAATAAAGCAGACCCAATGAAGTCTCTTCAACAGGAGCTTATCATAGTCTTTGAGATGAATGAATAACTATGTGAAATAAACACTGCATTTTAGTTAATAAGCAAAATTATACTGCAAAGAAAAGCTCCTTTTACACCTGATTAGTTTCACAAATTTCACCAGTTTCACCTATCCAACTTACCATTAATGTAATTAAGGACATTATATTTCTAGCATAATACTGGGTGGAATGGGTGCTATAAAATATATATTTATGACAGAATCTTTGCCTTTGAGGGGCTTAAAAATGTTATTTAGACTACATATATTGACTAAGCTGTCATGGGCAAAGCAATGTCCTGGGTTCTGGAGACAAAGAAAAAGAAAAGTTAGAAAGTAAGAGAAACCCTCTTGCTCCAAGCTCCCTCCCTGGAGGGAAAAGAGACTGATGATTACAGTTCAGTGTGAGAAGTCAGACCTGAGGTCAGGGAAGGAATGAGTCATTTGGGTTGAGGGCTAGGATTTTGTCTTTAAATAAACCAGATTTCAAATTATGACTCTGCTTCTTACTAACCAAGTCCTTTGAACAAGTTGCAGTTGTCTGATGCTTAAAATAGTGATGACAAAACCCAAATCCTAAATTGTTGTGAGGATGAGGGGAAACAATATATGTAAAAACACTTGAAAGAAGGCCTTGCCCCTGTCAATATATAGAATGTTTCCATTATCTCAGAAAAAATAATCTTCACACTCTACTCAACATCCCAGGAAAGGTTTTAAAATGATTGACCTAAACATCTCTCTGAGAAAAGAATATTGCAGGTCTCCATTGGGAAATATGATAGCACTAGAAGTCAAGAAACTCTGAGTAGGGACTTGAGCTGTCCCATGTACAAACCAGACCAATGCTTCCCAATCAGGAACCCTGAACCTACATTATAAATCTTTTTATAATTGTTTTTTTTTGGTTTTGGTTTTGGTTTTTTTTTGCGGTACACGGGTCTCTCACTGTTGTGGCCTCTCCCGTTGCGGAGCACAGGCTCCGGATGTGCAGGCTCAGCGGCCATGGCTCACAGGCCCAGCCACTCCGCGGCATGTGGGATCTTCCCTGACCGGGGCACAAACCCATGTCCCCTGCATCGGCAGGCAGACTCTCAACCACTGTGCCACCAGGGAAGCCCATAATTGTTTTATTTTGATAAAATATCATACATACAGAAAAGCCAGAAGAAACTTCTGTTCACCTTTTGCCTAGGTTTACCAATGGTTTACATTTTGTCTCATTTGCTCTATCATTCTGAACCATCTGAGAGTAAGTTGGAGATATAATGTCCCCTTGCCCCTGTATACCTCAGTCTGTATAGCTTTGGACATTCTCTTGCATAGCCATAGTATAATGATCAAAATCAGGAAATTTAACATTCGTACAATACTATCCTCTAATCCACAGTCCACATTCAACTTTCAACAACTGTTTCAATAATATCTTTTACAACTTTTCTTTTTCTGGTCCAGAATACAATTCAGGATCATACATTGCATTTGTTTCTCTTTTATCGCCCTTAATCTGAGAAAGTTTTCAAGCTTTCTATTTTGAAAATGAAAAAAAAATATTTTTGTTGAATGTCTCTCAATTTGGTTTGTTTGATGTTTATTCATGATTAGATGCAGGTCAGATATCTTGGGCAGGAATAAAATAGAAATGTTGTTATGTCTTCCTTAGTGTATCATTTCAGAAGGCATATGAAATATTTTTGTTCCAATATTGAACACACAGTTTTAATCACTTAGTTAAGATGATATCTGCCAACATGCACCCCAATGCTCATAGCAGCACTATTTACAATAGCCAAGACATGGAAGCAACCTAAGTGTCCATCAACAGTTGAATGGATAAAGAAGATATGGTACATATATACAATGAAATATTACTCAGCCATAGAAAAGAATGAAATAATGTCATTTGTAGCAACATGGATGGACCTAGAGATTATAATACTAAGTGAAGTAAGCCAGACAGAGAAAGATAAATATCATATGATATCACTTATATGTGGAATCTAAAAAAATGGTACAAATGAATTTATTTACAAAACAGAAATAAAATCACAGACATAGAAAGCAAACTTATGGTTACCAAAGGGGAAAGGGGGGGAAGGGAAGGATAAATTAGGAGTTTGGGATTAACAGGTACACATCATTATATACATAAAATAGATAAAAAACAAGGACCTACCATATAGCACAGGGAACTATATTCAATATCTTGTAATAGTCTATAATGGAAAAGAATCTGAAAAATAATATATATATGTATATCTCTGAATCACTTTGCTATACACCTGAAACTAACACAACATTCTAAATCAACTATACTTCAATTTAAAAAAAAATAGTACATGCCAGATTTCTTCCCCCCAAGTCACTATTTTTTCTTTGTAATTAATAATTTGTGGGGAGATAATTATTCTGATCATCATTATTCTGATCAGACTTCCCCTCACTAGTTTTAGCATCCACTGATGATTTCTAACTTCATCATTCCTTCTACGTTTATTAAGTGCCATTCAAGAGTCAGAAAGAGCTTTCTCTTCATCCCCTTTTATTTATTCAATTACTTATTTATGTTAATATGAACCTATGTCTTCTTATTTTATTTAATGGGCTATAGTCAATTACTATCATTATTGATTTTAATGCTCAAATTTTTCCAAGTTTGGTTAGTGGGTCTCCCTTCAAGAGAAGTTATGTGTTCTTTTAATATACCTCCACAATTCTTTTTATCATTTCCTCACTTTCTGGCACACAGACATTCCAGACTTTTCTTGTACTTTTTGTATCTCAGCCCCAGAATAAGTCATTTCTCCCAGGAGCCCTGGTTCCTGTTAATGGAGAGTTATATGAAGAAACCAATATTTGACCCTATAGTGTGTTCACTGTTACTGGCATATCATTGTTTCTAGGCTCTCTCAGCAGTGGACAATGCTAGAAAAATAAATAAATATGTATATAATTATAAAATATTATAAATATACACATATTTATTCAAAATTATGAATTCATACTAATATCACCAATTCCAATCCAAAGCCATAGCATACATTCAAGTGTTAACTCTTTTAACTTTTGTAAATCTGTTATTAACTGCACAAAATCTGGCTGCCATTATTATTCTCACTGCTTTTACTCATTCGCTTAATCGTTACACAAATTTACACAAAATGGTTACAGAGTTGTTAAACCACAGCAATGCAAAAATGAAGCCTACTAATTATAATTGTGTATTTGCATAACAGTGTACAAGCTTAGGTAAAATTTATATATAATGAAATTCATAAATCTTAAGTATATAATTTGATGAGTTTTGACAAATGCATATATTCATGTAACCCTATACCTTATCAACAGACAAAATGTTTTCATCATCTCAGAAAGATCCCTTGTAATCCCCCATTCCCAGAGCAACCACTTCTCTGCTTTTATTTACCATAAATTACTTTTCCTATTCTAGAACTTCACATAAAAGGAATCACACAATATATGTGTGCCAATATATCACATAATATATTTGTTTCCAGCTTGTTTTGTTCTGAATTTCTGTAAGGTTCATACATGTGGTAGTTTATATCAGCAGTTTATTCCTGAGTAGTATTCCATCGTATGGTTATACTACAATTGCTATACTACAATTTGTTTATCAATTCTTTTAATAAGTATTTGGATCATTTCCAGTTAGGGGCTTTTATGAATAAAGCTGCTATGAATGTTCATGTACAAGTCTTATTTTGGAAATATACTTTAGTTTGTCTTGGAGAAATAGCTTTAAAATAAATTGCTAAGTCATAGAGTAGGTATACATTTAACTTCATAAGAAATCGCCAAACATTTTTGCCAAAATGATAGTAACATTGTACTCTCCCAAATGATAGTTCCATTAGTTCTATCTATTTTCTCACCAAATTCTATCTCATCTAAATTCTCACCAGCATTTTGTATAGTCAGTTCTTTTAATTTTAGCCATTAGAAAGCCTGTGTAGAATTATCTCATGTGGTTCCAATCTTCATTTCCCTAAGGGCTAATGATGTTGCTCACACTTCAGGTGCTTATGTCCATTCATTTACCTTCCTTTTTGAAGCATCTGTTCAAGTCTTTTGCTTACTGTCTATTGGATTGTCTTATAATTGCATCAGAGTAATTTTATTATGTATGCTAGATATAGGTCCTCTTTGAAATATGTGTTTAGAAAATATTTTTCCCAGTGTATGGATTGTTTATTTGCTTAAATGTGTCTTTGGATGAGCATATATTTCTAAATTGGATAAAGTCTAATTTATAATTTTTTCTCAAAGTACTGATCAGTGCATGCATGTAAGGAAACTAACATAAAGCTGGATAAATTTTTCCAAAAGGATAAAACAGAACAGTCCTCAGAAGCTGCATAGGAATGACATAATGCCTCTTCCCACTAACCAGACTGTAAAACCTTCATGGGGACATTAGGTGGAGTAGGCTCTTGCTTCAGTAGTGAGAAATAATTAGCTCTATATTGAATGCTGTCCTGGTCCACCTAACAAATTTTAAAAGTAAGAATCAAAAGTATCAACCTGTTTCCAAGTAATCTAACTGCACACCAGAACAAAGTTCAAGAACATTGTTATGAAGACAAAAATATTCAGCATCCAACAAGGTAAAATTCACAATGTCTAGTATCTCATCAAAAGTTACATGACATGTATACACCGATGGGTTTAAAATAGATGACTAATAAGAAACCGCTGTATAAAAAAATAAATTAAATAAAATAAAAAAATTTAAAAAGTTACATGACATACAGAGAAACATAAAAATGTAAGCCATAATGAGAAGAAAGTTCAATCAAAACCAAACCAGAACTGACACTGACATTAGAATTACCAGAGAAGGATACTAAAACAGTTCTTACAACTGTATTCTATTTGTTCAAAAAGCTAGAGGAAAGACTAAGCATGATAAGTAGAAACATAGAAGATATTAAATGACCCAAATCTAACTTCTTGGGGTGAAAACTACAGTGTCTAAAATGAAAATAAACTGGATAGGATTAAAAGCAGATTATATATTGTATGAGAAAATATTAATAAACTTGAAGACATAAAAATAGAAGTTATCTAAAAGAAAACACAGTGAAAAATGATTCCAAATATGAAAGAACAGAATATCAGTGAGATGTGGGACAAATTCCAGCAGCCTAGTACAAGTGTAATTTGAGTACCAAAAAGAAAGAAGAGAGAGGAGGGGAGAAAAAATATGTGTAGAAATGGTGGCAAAAATTTTTCCAAATATTGGGTTGGCCAAAAGTTTCGTTCGTTTTTTTCCATAAGATGGCTCTAGTAGCACTTAGTTGTCTTTATCTTCATTTGAAACAATTTTTGTTAGACTGTATGTGACAGCTGTCATATCAGCATGCATTTAAAAAAAGACTTACCAAAATTGGTGAATTTTTGTGTAGCCATTTTATTATTGAAGATGGAAGAAAAACAGCAACACTTTCAACATATTATTTCAAAAAATGTAAAAACTCAACTGAAATGCAAGAAAAAAGATTTGTGCAGTGTATGGAGATGGTGCTGTGACTGACTGAATGTGTCAAAAGTGGTTTGTGAAGTTTCCTGCTGGAGATTTCTCACTGGACAATGCTTCACAGTCAGGTAGACCAGTTAAAGTTCATAGGGATCAAATCGAGACATTAATTGAGAACCGTCAATGTTATACCACCTGGGAGATAGCCAGCATACTCAGAATATCCAAATCAAGCACTGAAAATCATTTGCACTAGCTGGGTTATGTTCAGCGCTTTGATGTTTGGGTTCCACATAAGTTAAGCGAAAAAAACCTTCTTGACTGTATTTCCACGTGTGATTCTCTACTTAAATGTAATGAAAACATTCCATTTTTAAAACAAATTGTGACAGGCAGTAAAAAGTAGACATTGTACAATAACGTGGAATGGAAGAGATTGTGGGGCAAGTGAAATGAACCACCACCAGCCACACCAAAGGCCGATCTTCATCCAAAGAAGGTGATGTTGTGTATATGGTGGGATTGGAAGGGAGTCCTCTTGTATGAGCTCCTTCTGGAAAACCAAACGATTAATTCCAACAAGTACTGCCCCCAATTAGACCATCTGAAAGCAGCACTTGACGAAAAGCAACCGTAATAAGTCAACAGAAAACACATAATCTTTCATCAAGACCACAAGACCACATGTTTATTTGGTGACCAGGCAAAAACTGCTACAGCTTGGCTGGGAAGTTCTGATTCATCCACCATATTCACTAGACATTGCACCTTTGGATTTCCATTTATTGAGGTTTTTATTAAATCCTCTTAATGGGAAAAATTTCAATTCCCTGGATGACTGTAAAATGCAACTGGAACAGTTCTTTGCTCAAAAAAATAAAAGGTTTTGGGAAGATGGAGTTATGAAGTTGCCTGAAAAATGGCAGAAGCTAGTGGAACAAAAGGGTGAATACGTTGTTCAATAAAGTTATTGGTGAAAATTTTAAAAATGTGTCTTTTATTTTTACTTAAAAACTGAAGGCACTTGTTGGCCAACCCAATATATAAATTCACCAGGCTAAGAAGCTCAATGAACCTAAAACAAAAGAAACATGAAAATAACTACACTAAGTCACACATTAAACAAATTGCTCAAAAAATGACGAAGAGAAAATATTAAAATCAGCCTGAGAAAAACGACACAATACATAGAGAGGAATAACACTTAAAAAAATAAAACTGTCAATCTAGAAGTCTATATCCAGTGAAAATGCCTTTCAAGCATAGATGCTACAGTCTAACCATGAAATACACACACACATACACACACACCAAACAAATTTCAATAGACAGGCATTCTACAAAATACCTGACCAGTACCCCTCAACACTATTAAAGTCATCAAAATAATGAAAGTCTGAGTATCACAGCCAAGAGAGTCTAATGAGACATGACAACTAAATGTATTGTGGTATAATGGATGAGATACTGGAACAAAAATGAGCATTAGATAAAAATAAGAAAATCTGAATAAACTTTTCAGTATTGGTTCATCAGTTATAGCAAATGCACCATGCTAAGGTAAAATATTAATAATAGAAAAAATTGGATGTGAGATCCATGGGAACTCTCTATAATATCTTTTATTTTTTCTGTAAGTTTAAAACTGTTCTAAAAAGTAAAGTCTATGAAATATGAAGGCAAAATCAAGACTTTCCAGACATACAAACACTGAAAGAATACATCACCAGCAGACCTATAAGACAAAAAATTTTAAAGGAATCTTCCGTGAAGAAGGAAAATGATCCAAGATGGAGAAATATGAATCATGCAAAGTAATGGAAAGCACTAGAAATGATAACTCTGTGTGTAAACATACATTTCTCTTGTAATTTAAAGACATTTAAAATATAATTGACTATTTAAAAAGCTAACTGAAGAAAAATAACCATACAACATCAGGATGATAGCATAAACAGAAATAAAATGTATAAGACCAAGCTTATAGACCAAGAGGGGAGAAATGAAAATATATTATTATAGGATTATTGGGGATCTGTTTTTCTCTTTGCTTTTCAGATTGTATAATTTCTATTGATCTCTTTTTAAGTTCACTGAACATCACTTCTGCCACCTCAATCAGCTGTTAACCCTATCCAGTAAATTTTTCCATTTTAAATATTGCATTCTTAAATTTTAGAATTTCCATTTTATTCTTTTTTAGGCTGAAATTCCTTATCTGATCATTCATTAAGATCATGATTTCCTTTACACCCCTGTCATATTTATAAAAGCTGCTTTTAAAGTCTTAGTCTTCTAATTCCAACATCTGGTTCAGCTCATCTGTTTCTAAGTTGGACTGGGGAATATCCTCAGGTGAAAAACCAAATAAAAGTCAAACTGACCCAGTTCAGTGTCTGCCACAGTTTCTGTTTTTGTTGTGTTTTTGTTTTGTTTTGTCACTCTCTATTGCCTTTGAATAGTTGTGTATGTGTGTGTTTATTTGCTTTTATTATTTTGTCCAAAGATTATTATTTGTGAGGATAGTCCAATACAATCTATTCTACCATTACTAAAAGCATAACTTCTTCAAGATGTTTTAAACTTGAAGGAAGCACAGCTTTTCTGCCATCATGTTTCATAAGAGAGCTGGAAGAACTTTCTTTTCCCTTTGAGCTGAAATTTTATGAATTATGTATGTATAACCCTTAACTATGACCTACTGATCTTATCTGTCTTCCAATATTCATTCAAAAATATTGTCAACTATGTGCCAGTCACTCCTGTGAGACGTGATATAATTGTGAATGAGGTAAAGCCCTTATCTATAAAATTTATATTTAACAACCATTATATTAAATTTTAATCTTAGAAAAACTAAGTGCTATAAGAACAAGTTAGTAGAACAAAGAGTGATCAGGTGACGGGGGGGCAGAACCATTTACACTGGATAGCTAGAGAAAGCCTCTTCTGGATAGGTGTTGTGTGAACTACAACCTGAATGCTTTCTAAATGATTATAAAGAATTAGTTATGAGAAAATCTAAGGATGGGTTTCTCAACCTTGTAAATGTTGACGTTTGGGGCCAAATAAGAAAGAGAAGAAGGTTGTCCTGTGTACTGCAGGATGTTTAGCAGGATCCCCAGTGTCTACCCACCAGATGTCAGTAGCACCCCCCACCTCAGATTTTGATGATGAAAAAATGTCTACAGACATTGCCAAATGTCCCCTGGGGGGCAAAATCACCCCCAGTTGAGAATAACTAATCTAGATGAAGAATATTTCAGGCATAAGTTATAGCAAGGGCAAAGATTTTGAGGCAGGAACAAGTTCAGCAAGCTCAAAGAAGAAAAAGGACAGTGGAGATGACAGTGAGTGAGTAGAAACGTTATCAAGATAGGCTCAGAAAAACAGAGGAAAGACCATATAATTGCTTAGTTTGAAAGAAGGAGAAAATGAATTATTATTCTTTTAATGTAGTTTGATTAAAAATATATATATTAATATTGGTATCCATGAAGGTTGGTGTGAATTATAAGGGCCCTCAGTAACGAAACATTTGTGGGCTAATTTAGAATGCAAGAAGCTGTGGCCTGGAGGCAAGAAGTTGCAGTATAAAAACCAGAAACCTTCTGGTACATACAAGAATTTGCCTCATTTTCTATACATGACTCTGCTGTAGAAAATCCCACATGATGACATATTCTCCATAGCCAACCATACAGTGGTCACTTCCTTGGTTAGCATCAGTGTGATACCAAGTAATATAAAGACAGATTTATGGAATACCTAATTTGGATCCAAATGATTTTTGATAGGCATTATATAATAGCATATTTCTGTTTAATAAATTTGAATAAAATAGCATTAAAATGAGAGTTGAAGGAGAAAAGAAAGAATAATCTATAATTAGTATTTCTTAATCTGAAAATAATGTCAACTTCCATTCTCTACTAGAAAATGTTTCCAGTTTGTTCCCCTTTGTTTTATGTCAATAACAGTCTTCAAGGCCAAGATTCTTTGTTTAAAAAAGAAATTCTACTTTTGGGGAACTACTGACAGATTTCAGAGATTATTTTTAGGTTAGTCAATTCTATTATAAATTTCATTCCTTGCTTTCCCTCTGTAAGATTTCAGGTTCAAGTAGTATAGATATCAGTGCATTTTCTCATTTGTTAAATGAAAAAAATTTGTTTTAGAAAATGGAAATGTTTTTAGAGCAATTCTATGGATATGTTCCAGCATGTATAGTAACAAGATATTCTTCCAAATCCCTTTATCTTATGTAGAAAGGATGACATGGATTTTTCCATGTTTTAGTGGTATTAAGATGTCAGTCAGCATGAAATGTTATTTTAAATTTCTAGTATCTATTTTCTGTCTTTAATTCCCTAATGCTGCCTATTTAGGTTGCACCTAAACATGTTCTAATCTTATAAGCTTATGACAGACTGGAAAGGAATACCATACATTTATTTATGTTTTCATCATAGTATTTAACTAGGTCAAAATACAAAATAGAATAAAAAGAATGGTTCGTGATTTGGTGAAGTCATATGCTTTGCATATAAAAGGCATCTAATTATGAATGAATGAACGAGTAGTGTTTTAGAGCTGAAAGAGATCTTAAAGACCATCCAATTCAACCCTCCCAATTTATCAAAGAAAAAACCCTAAGGCCAAAATATTTGATCAAAAGAAATTAATTTTCCCAAAGCTTACCAGATATCTGATAATCCTCTCTGACTACTTTTGCTCATATTATTTTAACATAGTCATATCCAACTAGCCACACATACCCATTCATATAGTAATATATTTATCTATTTATTGATATACAAAAAATTATTGAGCATTCTCTAAGTACTAGGCATAGCCCTTAAGTAATATGGATACAGTGGGGAATAAGACATAGTCTTTATGCTTCAGGAGCTTATTATCTGGCAGAAAGAAATATATGTAAAAAGGAATTAAAGAGTAAGACATGCTATGACAAAGCATAGGAACAGTTTAATGAGCACCAGAAGAAAGATACATTGGTTCTGCCTGGAAAAGCTTGAAACTGCTCCTAAAGAAGGTGAATTGTTATTGAGCCTCAGGGTTGGATAAGAGTATGATAGACTTAAAACATGAAAGCATTCTAGGAAGAGGAATGTGCATGTACAAGCCCCAAGTGTGAAAGCTCAGAACATACTTCAGGAGCATGGTACACACTGAGGAGCACCAGAGTTGAGACTAGAAATGTGCATCTAAGCTAGATTGTTGAGAGTCTGGTAAAGGGCCAGACTTTAGAAAAAGTGCAAACTTCAAAGGATATATCAGCATCACAACACAAACAGATCAGTGTTTCTGAAAGACATCAGTTGGCAGTAAGAAAGATGGATTCAAGATAACAGAGATACAGAGGCAGAGAAAGGAGTTAAGAGGTTAATGCTGGAGTCCAGATGACAGAAAATGAGGGCTGGGACTCAGATAGTGTCAGGGCTGATAGAGAAGGGAAGCTCAGTCCTTTGTAGGTGGTTGGATCAGGCAAGCAGACAAGGAGAAAAAGATGAAGTTAACAGGTCTGAGGGTTTTCTGGGACAACTAGGTGGATTAATTTTCTTTGCTGCCATTCTTAAAAATATTATAAATTGATTGCTATATTCTGCGTAAAAGCCAAAATCCTTACAATGCCCTACTAGGCCTGCATTATGTGGTTCCTATTGCCTGTTTGACCTCATCTCCCATGACTACTTAATCCCTCACTACCAGCTCTGCCCTAGCCACAGTGGCCTCTAAGCTTTCCTTCAAGAATGCAAGGTGCACTCAACCATGGGACTTCCCTGACCTAACAGCTTAAAACTGCAGCCCTCTCCTTTGCAGTTGCTCCCTATCTCTCTCCCCTGCTTTAAGTTTCCCTTTCTATGTGGCACTTATCATTCATCCCCATAATTTTATATCTGTGTGTGTATGTGTATAATGATTGCCTTTCTCTCCCTACCAGGTTGTTAACACATAAGGACCAGGGTTATTTTCAGTTTTTATTTACTTCTATCTCCCAGCACATAGAAGACTGTCCGATAGATGTTCAAAAACATTTGTTGAATACAATAATGCATGCATGCATGAATAAATGCATAATGGATTAATAGTGCCTTAAGTAGAAATATTAATTAATACTTTAACATTTTTAAATCATGTTTCTAAATCTGACAATTTATATGTCTTTATTCCAGAAAAAGACACAGGAAGGGAAAAAATTTGCCACTTACCCTCTTCACTTAATTCTAGACAATGGGTTTGGTGAATCTGTTTTTAGTTTAGTTAAGGCTTTCATCTTCTGTTTCCTACATGGTTTTTAGAATATGAAAAATTTTTAGTAGGCTTATACTATTCATATCAAAGGATTTCATTTTTTATTGTCATGAAGTCTATCTTACATCTTCACCCTTCATAGTATTATTTAAATTATACTTCCAGTCTATATATAAATTCATACACATTTCCACCCCAGGAATTTTTCAGAAACTCATTCTCCCTCCTTTACTTCATTATCCCTATTTCTACTCTCTGGAAATTTAAAATAAGGCATATCCTCTTTTATTCTCCCACAAGTTTCTTTTTCCATCTAGATAGACCCCCATATCTGATCTTATGATTACTCTTACATCCTCAGAATAAAGGAAAGAAGAAAGTACTATATATATAAAACTATTTAGATGTCACATGATATAATTAATTTAAAATTAAAATTGAGACAAAGCATATTATTGTAGAGTTAAAATAGAAGGCAGAAAACACAACTATTGAGCTAATATTCTGAAGCTAAGCTACATAATACATTTGTACTTTGCACAGATCTGTAAAGATAGGTATAATTGACCCTTTTTTTTGCAGGTGAGGATACTTAGGCTAAGAGAGGTCCAATGACTTGCCCATGGTCGCTACTAAGTGGCAAGGCAAGAATTTGAATGCAATTCTGATGCTAAAATCTATACACTTTTTTCCTAAGGATAGGGAGAAATGTCCTGATAAAAGAATTAGGCTAAATGATCCCTCAGATTGCTTTGAGCAGTAATATTCTATGGGTCTAAATATCCATGCAGTGATATCAGCCTATGACTATGGTAACTTCAAAACAAAGCAACGTCAAATGAATATTTATTTTCATCTAACAACTAAGGGTAAACAAAGATAAGCAAAATCACCTGAAAATATCTAAGAAGGCTACAAAAGTATGATTTGAGGTAGAAAAGTAAAAGGTCCAACTCCTAATTACTTTTCCACCACATCCCAAGTCTATTCATAACAAGTGTTTGGAGTTTGTGACAAAATTTAGACAAATGGACAAGCCACAGTTTAACTTAATGTCGTATCAAATATCAACAGTATGCCTAGTATAAACTAGGATATTCACAGCATTCCTTGTCATCAGAAAAGCATGCTATTATTACCAAATTAAGACACATAAGTATTCCTGTGCCCTGTCCTTCAGCTTCAAAGCCGAGTGGCTGAGGATCAAAACACCAACATTATGGTCATTGGTAATCCCAGTTAACTCGTGCAGCCCAATGATCCATCCATATACGGCAATGGCATGCCCTGTGGTTCACAGCCAAGGGGCTCTGCAGAGAAAGCAGGCTCTGGGAGGCCCGCAGGTCACGAACATTGAGCTATGCATGGGCAAGAGAGCAAATGGCTCATTCTTCTCATTTGCCAAATGTGCTTATCATGAAGTAAGAGATAAGGTTCCCTCAGAGATAATGTCCACCCCATTACCACCTCTAACAGACCCCAAGGTACAGAGAAGCATGGAATGTTTGAGCTTGAAAAGCAGTTGGGCTGATGGAATACAGCCTCCCGGATTCACGTGGTCGTCAGAGAGTAAGTGACAAACACAAAGATGGAGTGAGGTTAAGGCAGAGTCGGGGTCACAGTTGTCTTTCTTTCCAATCCTTTCTGAAGGTGATATTGCAGAGTGGTTAAAAGGTCTGAATCAGACTTTGTCCTGCTTTGAAATTCTGCTTCTGTTTTATGTTAACTCTTTGTGTGAGTCTAGGTCACTTGATTTGAGCCTCATTGGTGAGGTTCAAATAGGACACTGCATGACAGGTATTGCCACCAAGCCTCACACAGGTAGGTGTTTAATAAATGCTAACTAGTTACATAAATTTTGTTATTTATCCTCAGTATCAAATATTGTATGACTTACCATTTGTAAAAAGAAGGGATAAAAATAGGAAGAGCGGGCCATTTTAAGTAGTTTATACCTTTGTTCTTTTGGGGCTTCACCTTATTCTATATAATGTGACCCCCCCACCCCGTGTGACTATGAATGCTTGACCCGGCACTTGTCATTAACCAGCATCACTGCTCTCTGGATGCATCTTCAGAGTCCAACCTTCACAAAGGATCCTAACTTGCCCCAAACCTGCAGAATGTCCAATTGATTTCAATTTCAGTAATTTCTCTTTCAATTAAGTTAAATTCAATTTAAGTCAAAGTAATTGGAAGGATTTAGGTTTGTAGAATGCAGTGATTAGGTTTATCAAACAATCATAACATGTGCAAAACCTCACAGTTAGGACAAGTCCTAGTGAAGTTTGGCAAACCTGCCTCCTCTTTCCTCTTCCAAAACCCTGATCCCCTCTTCTGAGTCTGCCTCTCAATGTCTCACACTGGCCCAGGTGTTCTTACCTTCCATGAACATTTGCAGCTTCCCTGGACATATCTTATTGACTTTATACTAACAAAACTGTGGTCTGAAAAGGAGCCAATTGACTCACATTCAGATGTTATAACAGAATGATGTGTGACCCTCTTCAGGGACATTTGTATTCAAAAGGAGTTGAGAAATTAACCTTCAGTCAGAGAATTTTAAGTAAGTAAAAGAGGAATATATTTTGAGGCACATGGTTTTCCCAGTTCCTCCCAGATAATGTCATTTCAAGATCCACATACTCTGTTGATGAAAAATATTAGGTAAAAACTGCTTTTAAAATATTTGAACTTAAAGGAAATGTTTAAGCTTAGTTTGCTGTTTTAAGATTCAGTCAGCTGAGTGAAACTAAAACTAGCAGGCCCTTTTCTCAAAAACAGTCAAGTGGCCTTCTCCATCACAGCCCCACAGCAAGATGGCTCAAGTACATGCACTGACTTAGCATTAGCCCAACAATGGAACACCTGCTATGTGCAAGACATAGTACTAGACAACATGGGAATAGAAAGATTATTTTTTTTTAGTCAGATGCCAGGGACTCAGTCAGAATTAGTCTTATTTGTGTATTTGTCTCCAAAGTTCTTTATTTATTGCTCAACATTAGTAACTATCACTTGTCTTAATTATGTGGTTAATTGTGTTCATGACTGCCTTCATCATTCGATGAGATTTCTCTCCACAGAAGGAATAATTTTCTGGACATTTCTGGAGGCCTCAACACTTAACACAATACTTTGTCCTTAGGAAGTACCTCTAGACACCAAGGCCTGAAAATCTCAATGCTACAGCCATTTTCTAGAGCTGATAAACAAGTTCTCTCAATTAGAAGACTCACTTCCAAAGTGAAGAAATTCAGTTACTGAAATCCAGAATGAGAGTAAAAATAGAAAGTTATCACATGGTACTTATTCTCTATATGTTTTGTTTCGTGAAAAAAATTGAGATACATTGTTAAAAATATTTTCCATATCTAAATTAATATTTAAGATCATATGATAAAATTGCATCAATCAAATGACTAAATATTTTTTCCTGAAAAAATAAAATTATATGAAATGCAACACAAAACTCAATAAAATAATCACTTAAATTTAGGTTGTCACTTTAGTTATTTCACTATTAGTAAAATGGATAATATCTTATTAGATTTAGTAAAAATTTTAGTCTGGTTTTTAAAAATTTATATATTGTTTTTTCTCCTAAAAAAATTGGCAACTCCTTTGTTTCTGATGTCCAAAAGTTATTTTTTAAGGAAAACAACCTTTCTATCATAGCATCTGTACATAACAATGAGACAATGAACCCACATAATTTCCTTGCATGTGTTTCAAATCCTAATGTTCTTGTGCCAAACATCTTTATATCCTCTTAGCCATCTCTGCTCTGTAGCGTCTACTCACCTTATTCTGCTCTCAAACTCTCACTAAAATATAATTTTAGAACATGTTTATTTAAAAGATTATTTATTTCCTTAAAAGTGAGAAAACCCTCCTTGAATTTACAAAAAAAAGTCTCCCTTTTTCTACTTGTAAGTTAATAGAGCCTAAAATAAATCGATTTTTCTTTGTCTGTCTGAGTATATAAAGGCATATCAAATTCCCAATGCTAGCAATATATATCTCATTTCTACAATGTGTACAATATCACTTGTGATTACTGGTTATTATTTTAACTGGATATTCCTTTTACCCAGTTGCCGGAAAAGTACACAATTTCTTGACTTTTAAATTCATTTTGACGTTAATATGAAATATAATTTCTTTTGAACACACTTCAAAGAATGCTAGCAATGTAGGCAAGTAACTGCCTTCAATTACACTTGGAAATATTTGTCATCCTTATCATCTTGAATCAGTGACTCAGCTTTGCCTTGCTCAGTCAGACACAGCAATTGCCCTGGCATTAACATTAGGGATGTCTTCGAAGAGAGGAAGATGAGTAAAGCACATAAAATCTCCTGCATATGTTTTTGTGAACTTTCCATTTCTCTTCAACCTCTGACTTGAGTCATTCCAGTGTTATTGCCAAATTTGGGGAATTCCTGTGGCATTTTGCTGTTTTAAGACACAAGTAAGGTAGAGTGTTTAAAATCAGGACTGTCCTGGAAGTTTTTGTAATCTGATTTAAGAACAACCCAGATAGATGAATAAATAATGGTATGTAGGAATGTCTTCACAACAGAAGCTGACAATATAGCCCAGAGCTTGTCACTGACTTTAGATTCCTTTCTCAGTAAAAAAGAAGTACCATGGAGGGGCAGAGTCAAGATGGCGGACTAGGAGGACGCGGATTTCATGTCTCCGCAAAACTAGGGCACCTACCAGGCACTGGTTGGGGACCACAGACACCTAAGGGGATGGGAAACCTCCCCCAGTGACTGGCTTGTGCGATCCTGGTTCCCAGGCCAGAGGTCAGGCCTGAGCTCCTGTGGTGGGAGCTCCAAGTCCAAACCACTGAAATAACACAGAACCTCAGGCCCCAGGGAATATTAATTGGAGTGAGGCCTCCTGGAGGTCCTCATCTCAGCACCAAGAACCAGACCCAGGTCTGTCCAACTGCCTGCAAACTCCAGTGCTGGACACCTAAGCCAAACAACCAGTAAGACAGGAATACAGCCCCACAAATCAAAAAGGAAAAAAAAATAGAAACAACAGAAAAATATGTTACAGACAAAGGAGCAAGGTAAAAACCTACAAGACCAAATAAATGAAGATGAAATAGGCAAGTTACCTGAAAAAGAATTCAGAGTAATGATAGTAAAGATGATCCAAAATCTTGGAAACAGAATGGAGAGAATACAAGAAACATTTAACAATGATCTAGAAGAACTAAAGAGCAAACAAACAGTGATGAACAACATGATAACTGAAATTAAAAATACTCTAGAAGGAATCAATAACAGAATAACTGAGGCAGACGAACAGGTAAGTGACCTGGAAGATAAAATAGTAGAAATAACTGCTGCAGAGCAGAATAAACAAAAAAGAATGAAAAGAATTGAGAACAGTGTCAGAGACCTCTGGGCCAACATGAAAGGCAGCAACATTCGAATTGTAGGGGTCCCACAAGAAGAAGAGAAAAAGAAATGGTCTGAGAAAATATTTGAAGAGATTATATTCAAAAACTTTCCTAAAATGGGAAAAGAAATGGGCAAATAAGTCCAGGAAGCATAGAGAGTCTCATACAGGATAAACCCAAAGAGAAACATGCTGAGACACATATTAATCAAACTATCAAAAACTAAATACAAAGAAAAAATATTAAAAGCAGCAAGAGAAAAACAACAAATAACACACAAGGGAATCTCCATAAGGTTAACAGAATTTCTTTCAGCAGAAACTCTGCAGGCCAGAAGGGAGGGGCAGGACATATTTAAAGTGATGAAAGGGAAAAACCTACAACCAAGATTACTCTATCCAACAAGGATCACATTCAGATTTGATGGAGAAATTAAAACCTATACAAACAAGCAAAAGTTAGGAGAATTCAGCACCAACAAACCAGCTTTACAACAAATGCTAAAGGAATTTCTCTAGGCAGGAAACACAAGAGAAGGAAAAGACCTACAAAAACAAACCCAAAACAATTAAGAAAATGGTAGCATGAACATACGAATCAATAACTACCTTAAATGTATATGGATTAAATACTCCAACCAAAGGACATAGACTGGCTGAATGCATACAAAAACAAGACCCATATATACGCTGTCTACAAGGGACCTACTTCAGACCTAAGAACACATACCGACTGAAAATGAGGGGATGGGAAAAGATATTCCATGCAAATGGAAACCAAAAGAAAGCTGAAGTAGCAATTCTCATATCAGACAAAACAGACTTTAAAATAAAGACTATTACAAGAGACTAAGAGGGACACTACATAATGATCTAGGGATCAATCCAAGAAGAAGATATAACAATTGTAAATATTTATGCACCCACCAGAGGAGCACCTCAATACATAAGGCAAATGCTAACAGCCATAAAAGGGGAAATCAACAGCAACACAATCATAGTAGGGGACTCTAACAACCCACTTTCATCAGTGGACATATCATCCAAAATGAAAATAAATAAGGAAACACAAGCTTTAAATGACACATTAAACAAGATGGACCTAATTGATATTTATAGGACGTTCCATCTAAAAACAACAGAATACACTTTCTTCTCAAGTGCTCATGGAACATTCTCCAGGATAGACCATATCTTGGGTCACAAATCAAGCCTTGGTAAATTTAAGAAAACTGAAATCATATGAAGTATCTTTTCTGACCACAACGCTATGAGACTAGATATCAATTACAGGAAAAAACGGTAAAAAATACAAACACATGGAGGCTAAACAATACACTACTAAATAACCAAGAGATCACTGAAGAAATCAAAGACGAAATAAAAAATACCTAGAAACAAATGACAATAAAAACACAACAACCCAAAACCTATGAGATGCAGCAAAAGCAGTTCTAAGAGGGAAGTTTATAGCCATACAATCCTACCTCAACAAGAAAAATCTCAAATAAACAACCTAACCTTACACTTAACGCAATTACAGAAAAAAGAACAAAAATTAGAGAAAAAAGAACAAAAAAAAACCCCCAAAGTTAGCAGAAGGAAAGAAACCATATAGATCAGATTAGAAATAAATGAAAAAGAAATGAAGAAAACAATAGCAAAGATCAGTAAAACTAAAAGCTGGATTTCTGAGAAGAAAAACAAAATTGATAAACCATTAGCTGGACTCATCAAGAAAAAAAGGGAGAAGACTCAAATCAACAGAATTAGAAATGAAAAAGGTGAAGTTAACAACTGACACTGCAGAAATACAAAGGATCATGAGAGATTACTACAAGCAACTATATGCCAATAAAATGGACAACCTGGAAGAAATGGACAAATTCTTACAAAAACACAACCTTCCAAAACTGAACCAGGAAGAAATAAAAAATATAAACAGACCAATCACAAGCACTGAAATTGAAAATGGGACTAAAAATCTTCCAACACACAAAAGCCCATGACCTGATGGCTTCTCAGGCAAATTCTATCAAACATTTACAGAAGAGCTAACACCTATCCTTCTCAAACTCTTCCAAAATACAGCCGAGGGAGGAACACTCCCAAACTCATTCTCTGAGGCCATCCTCACCCTGATACCAAACCCAGACAAAGATGTCACAAAGAAAGAAAACTACAGGCCAATATCACTGATGAACACAGATGCAAAAATCCTCAACAAAATACTAGCAAACAGCATCCAACAGCACATTGAAAGGATCATACACCATGATCAAGTGGGGTTTATTCCAGGAATGCAAGGATTCTTCAATATATGCAAATCAATCAATGTGATACATCATATTAACAAACTGAAGGAGGAAAATCATATGATCATCTCAATAGATACAGAAAAAGTTATTGACAAAATTCAACACCCATTTATGATAAAACTCTCCAGAAAGTAGGCATAGAAGGAAACTACCTCAACATAATAAAGGCAATATATGACAAACCCACAGCCAACATCGTTCTCAATGGTGAAAAAATGAAACCATTTCCTCTAAGACAAGGAATAAGACAAGGTTGCCCACTCTCACCACTTTTATTCAACATAGTTTTGGAAGTTTTAGCCACCGCAATAAGAGAAGATAAGAAAAGAAAAGTAATCAAAATTGGAAAAGAAGAAGTAAAGCTGTCACTGTTTGCAGATGACATGCTACTATACACAGAGAATCCTAAAGATGCTACCACAAAACTACCAGAGCAAATCAATGAATTTGGTAGACTAAAAGGATACAAAATTAATGCACAGAAATCTCTGGCATTCCTATACACTAATGATGAAAAATATCAAAGAGAAATTAAGGAAACATTCCCATTTACCACTGCAACACAAAGAATAAAATACCTAGGAATAAACCTACCTAAGGAGACAAAAGACCTGTATGAAGAAAACTATAAGACACTGATGAAAGAAATGAAAGATGATACAAATAGATGGAGAGATATACCATGTTCTTGGATTGGAAGAATCAACATTGTGAAAATAACCATACTAACCAAAGCAATCTACAGATCCAATGCAATCCCTAACAAACTACCAATGGCAGTTTTCACAGAACTAGAATAAAAAATTTCACAATTTGTATAGAAACACAAAAGACCCCGAATACCCAAAGCAATCTTGAGGAAGAAAAATGGAGCTGGAGGAATCAGGCTCCCTGGCTTCAGACTATACTACAAAGCTACAGTAATCAAGATAGTATGGTACTGGCACAGAAACAGAAATATAGATCAATGGAATAGGATAGAAAGTGCAGAGATAAACCCATGCACATATGGTCACCTTATCTTTGATAAAGGAGGCAAGAGTATACAATGGAGAAAAGACAGCCTCTTCAATAAGTGGTGCCTGGAAAACTGGACAGCTACATGTAAAAGAATGAAATTAGAACACTTCCTAACACCATACACACACAAAAACTCAGAATGGATTAAAGACCTAAATGTAAGGCCAGACACTATCAAACTCTTAGAGGAAAACATAGGCAGAACACTCTATGACATAAATCACAGCAAGATCCTTTTTGACCCACCTCCTAGAGAAGTGGAAATAAAAACAAAAATAAACAAGTGGGACCTAATGAAACTTCAAAGCTTTTGCATAGCAAAGGAAACCATAAACAAGACAAAGAAACAACCCTCAGAATGGGAGAAAATATTTACAAAGAAAGCAACTGACAAAGGATTAATCTCCAAAATATACAAGCACCTCATGCAGCTCAATATCAAAAAAAACAAAAAACCCAATCCAAAAATGGGCAGAAGACCTAAATAGACATTTCTCCAAAGAAGACATACCGATTTCCAACAAACACATGAAAGGATGCTCAACATCACTAATCATTAGAGAAATGCAAATCAAAACTACAATGAGGTATCACCTCACAGCAGTCAGAAAGGCCTTCATCAAAAAATCTACAAACAGAAAATGCTGGAGAGGGTGTGGAGAAAAGGGAATCCTCTTGCACTGTTGGTTGGAATGTAAATTGATATAGCCACTATGGAGAACAGTATGGAGGTTCCTTGAAAAACTAAAAATAGAACTACCATATGACCCAGCAATCCTACTACTGGGCATATACCCTGAGAAAACCATAATTCAAAAAGAGCCATGTACCACAGTGTTCATTGCAGCTCTATTTACAATAGCCAGGACATGGAAGTAACCTAAGTGTCCATCGACAGATGAATGGATAAAGAAGTTGTGGCCGATATATACAATGGAATATTACTCGCCATAAAAAGAAACAAAATTGAGTTATTTGTAGTGAGATGGATGGACCTAGAATCTGTCATACAGAGTGAAGTTAAGTCAGAAAGAGAAAAACAAACACCATATGCTAACACATATATATGGAATCTAAAAAAAAAAATGCTTCTGAAGAACCTATGGGCAGGACAGGAATAAAGAGGCAGACGTAGAGAGTGGACTTGAGCACACAGGGAGGGGGAAGGGCAAGCTGGGACAAAGTGAGAGAGTAGCATTAACATATATCCACTACCAAATGTAAAATAGATAGCTAGTGGGAAGCAGCTGTATAGCACAGGGAGGTCAGCTCGGTGCTTTGTGACCACCTAGAGGGGTGGGATAGGGAGAGTGGGAAGGAGACACAAGAGGGAGGGGATATGGGGATATATGTATGCATATAGCTGATTCACTTTGTTATATAGCAGAAACTAACATCACATTATAAAGCAATTATACTCCAATAATGATGTTTAAAAAAAGAAATAATGAAAAGAAAAGAAGAAGCACCATGAGTCCTTGAACAGTAATCAATATCCATAATTAGTGCTTATCTGCCAAACCACTATTGCCTACTGGGTATGTTATTTTGGGGGAAAGCAGGTTATTATTCAAAAGTATGAATTTGACCTTTTCAAAGGAGTATTGTCTGACTGGTTGAATGTTCTTTTTCTCTTTACTTGCAGCTATGTATCAATGAAATACAATAGAATATAAGGTGGCACATTTAAGAGGAAAATAGTACATATGTGAACATGAACTAGCTAAATCTTCTAATACCACCTCTTTACCAAAGAGCTACTATTTCCTGAAAACTCTGTATCACAAAATTTGAATTGAAATTTCTGTCAAAGCATATCTAAGTCTCATAAAAATCCAATAGTACATCTTTTATTAGGAGAGTCCAGGATATGCTCAGGAGACATTAGGACTAATCTGGAATTTAGGATTCAGAAATGAAGCAGAATGTAGCCATGTGGTGTGGGGTTGCTATTAAAATGAGTGAAACTAACAGCCCACATCATCTTCCACAAGAGGAGGCTGCTGCTAAATTAGAACTGTCCCAGTTTGGGCATGTAAGATTTAAAAAACCATTGGATCCTCTGCATTCTAAGATTATACAAGCAGAAGTCATGGAAGCTTGGTTTTAGATGGGGTTCTACCATAAACTAGTTTTAAAACCTTATAAATTAATTTAGTAACTTATTCACCAGTAATTTATGGACCACCAACCTGAAGCTAGACACTATGTAGTGCTGGAAATACAGGCGAAGGAAAGAGACAGGGCCTCTGCCTTCCTGAAGCTTACAATTGAGCACGGTTGACAAATATTAAATACAATCATATAATGTGCAATAAATACTATAAACAGAGAGTATAGTCAATCAGGAATTCTAACAGGAAGTGAGTCAGGGAAGGCTTCTCTGAGAAAGTGACATTTAAGCCAGTAGTTCTAAATTTTGCACATTAAAATCACCTGGAGGAGCTTTAAAATCAATGAGTGCTTGACCCCATACCAGATCAAAGGAACTGAATCTGAGATTGAGGTCCAGGTAGTATTATTTATTAAAATCTCACCCAAGTGGGCTTCCCTGGTGGCGCAGTGGCTGGGAGTCCGCCTGCCGATGCAGGGGACACGGGTTCGTGCCCCGGTCCGGGAAGATCCCACATGCCACGGAGCGGCTGGGCCCGTGAGCCATGGCCGCTGAGCCTGCGCGTCCGGAGCCTGTGCTCCGCAAGGGGAGAGGCCACAACGGTGAGAGGCCTGAGTACTGCAAAAAACAAACAAACAAAAAATCTCACCCAAGTGAATATAATTTGCAGCCAGCATGGAGACCACACATTTCAGCTGATGTCAGATGGTAGGAAGAGGCTGAGTAGAGAGTACAGGGTAAAGTTTTCAAGGCAGAAAGAATGATATTTGTCAAAGCACTGGAAAGAGCCTGCCACGTTTAGGAATTAAAAGGAATGCACTGGGAGATGCATTAGGCAGAGACATTGGATCTGGGTGTCTCTGCAAACAATCTGAAGGATTTGGGATTTTATCCTAAGTACAATGTAAAGCTATTAAACAGAACTGACATGACCAATTTTTAAAGATTGCTTTGGCTCCTCTCATTAGAAATCACCAGAATGGTCAAAAGAGTAACAAGGGATGAAGGAGATAAGAGATAATGATGATGGCTTGCACTGGGCTTGTAGCTGTAGAGATGGAGAAGGAATTATTTTGAGCTATTTCAGAAGTAGAACTGACATTTTGATGATTGAATAAAGGAGGGTGAGGGAAAGGTATGAAAGAAGATTCCCAGGTTTCTAGCTTGAACAGCTGGGCAAAAGCATGCACATTTGCTGAGATATGTAACACTGGAGAAGATAAAATGCTTGTGCCTGTAAATTTGAGGTACCTGTGACAGTCAAGTACAGGTGTCAAGTAACCAGTTGGATATGTGTCTTAGGAAAAAAGTCTAGACATTCCAGTTTGGAAGTCAGCAGCATATAGATAGTACTTGAAGCTATATGTGATATGAAAGCCTGGAGAGAGCACAGAATAAAAGGGCTGAGGTAGTCTCAGTCACCATTTTGTTATTGTAAAATGAAAGGATTGGATATGATCAGTGGTTCTCAAACTTCAGTGTGCCTCAGAATCATCCAGAGGACTTGTTAAAACATCAGTTGTTGCATTCACCTTTGAAAGTCTCTGATTTTGTGGGTCTGGGGTAGGGCCTGTGAAATTGCATCTCCAGCAAGTTTCCTGGGTGATATTAATGCCGGCAGATAGAAGCCATACTTGAAAACTAGATACTCTAAGATCTCCCTTCCTTCTCTAATATTCTACAGTAACATTGCTGTGCTATCTGCAAAAATTCACAGGAAAACATGTGCAAATGTCAGATAGAGATTTTAGTATTGCAAAATGAAAGAACTGTAAAATGAAGAGATAGATGTGAGCACAGGAATGGTTAAGAGTTGTTTCATGCCTTCACAATTTGTTTTTTTAATGTTGGGCAAATTGAGCAGTTGACAAATATTTATTGAGCACCTTCATGGAAAACATTGTATGGAAAAATAAATCTGCAATTCTCTCAAAGTTAAGTGTATACATTCTCTTGTTGGTGTTGCAGCTGTTTTTGAACAACCTATTGAAATTTAGAGAATTCAGTTCTTTAAGCATCATTCTGTCATTCGCAAAGAAACCTTGAGGTAGAGATAAGCAACACAGACCACAATATAGGCATTTTACACCTTGCACACACACACGCACAGAGAATCAATTAAGATTGTGAGAATTGGACTGCCCTCATGGCGCAGTGGTTAAGAATCTGGCTGCCAAGGCAGGGGACACGGGTTCAAGCCCTGGTCCAGGAAGATCCCACGTGCCATGGAGCAACTAAGCCCATGCACCACAGCTACTGAGCCTGCACTCTGGAGCCCACAAGCCACAACTACTGAAGTCCACACACCTAGAGCCCAAGTTTGGCAACAAGAGAAACCACGGCAATGAAAAGCCCATGCACTGCAGTGAAGAGTAGCCCCTGCTCACAGCAACTAGAGAAAGCCTGCACACAGCAACGAAGACCCAAAGCAGCCAAAAAAAAAAAAAAAAAGATTGTTCAAATAGTGTTTTATTTTACTCTTATTACTTCATCTCATTCATGCTTAACATTAAGAAGTACACAGCTCATCATCTCAAGGAAGGTTTAAGGTACATTCTTATTATTAGTTATTGGCAACCAAAAATTTAAAAATGCAAATATATTCCCTACCTAGACTTCTCAATTGCCACATCATCAAAGAATTTGGATTACACATTTTTCATAGAATTGTCAAAATAGATACATTATTCAATCTCAACCTACCTCTTCTGTGGATGGTTCCTGGATAAGTAAAGCTGATGCTTCAAAAAGGACACAGTAAACAAACTTACCAAAACCATTTGAGAGAACTCTACCTACTCTTCCAATTTCTAAAGCAGCATAGGGATATTATTTATGCAGATACAGCCACATACTCTTCCTCCAAATCCTAATTTTCTAGCAGGTTGTGTTTGTATTCAAGAGCAGTAGTTACAAGGTTGCTGACTGAGGTGAGAGCCTCATTCTGCTGAAAAAATGAAATAGATCAAAAGTGTCCTAGACCGTTGCTAAAGTGAATAGCAACTCCCCTGTCTGGGCTGGGCATTTGCTGTGATTTTTTTTTTTTTTTTTTGCGGTACGCGGGTCTCTCACTGCTGTGGCCTCTCCCGTTGCGGAGCACAGGCTCCGGACACGCAGGCTCAGCGGCCATGGCTCACGGGCCCAGCCGCTCCACGGCATGTGGGATCTTCCTGGACCGGGGCACGAACCCGTGTCCCCTGCATTGGCAGGTGGGCTCTCAACCACTGAGCCACCAGGGAAGCCCATGCTGTGATTTTTTAATGTCACCAAATAAAAGTTTTAAGCTACCCAGGGACAAAGACCAAAAGATTTTTTTTTATTCATTGGTTTCCTACCCAAGACATTCAATTCAAATAACACTTGCATTGTTTCCAGCCCTCAACTGAAGGTGAGGAGCTTTACTTCAAACATTGTAGGTCCAAGATCCTTAAGTTGATAAGCTTGTTTGGACAAAATGGTGCACCCACAGACAAGCTCTTATGCATGAAGAGCAGGTGCTTCAAAGAGAAGAGGTCACCTGCCCTCTTTCTTTACCTCTCAATGATTGAAGTCATGAGACTTGGGTAATATCCAGCCACAAATCTCACCTCATGTGAGGTGAGTTCCATGTGATATCCAAACACAACTTCCTAACCTCAGTTAAGACATAGCAGGACAGCTCCTCTCTATTCTCTGGTAGAAATGTTAAGCTCTAAGTAAGCAGAATTTCTGGACAATGAGGGTCTTCTCATGGGAGTTTTGCAAGTAACACGCATCCTATTCTCTTGCTGAGTGACAAGGGAAGGGACAAAAAACCTTGGTGTGCTTTAATGTTTCTTAATCCATTTGTTCCCCAAGAGAAAGAAAAAAGTATTACTTTTTTATGGGTCTTCAGTCTATTAATTTAATTTAATTTTTTAAATTAATTTTAATTATGGATTCTTCAGTTCCATAAAGGGGAATCTGACTGAGGTCTCTTATTATAAAATGGCTGACAAATGTATTAAAATATAAATACCAGAATGTTCTAAATCAAAATCATGGATGTAAGCAGAGGCACAAGAACCTATACATATGTGGTATGTGAATAGAAGTAAACAATATTTTTTAAAACAACCAATTAGGTAGCTGTGTTAATTTGAGTCCTCTGAGAAACAGATGTCAAGAGAGGATTAGACATCTGAAAAAGAACAGTAATGTTCTTTCCAGCAAAACATTTCAGATGAAAAAGAAGAGTATTGATTTAGCTGCATTAATAATAATACAACTGATATTCATTGAGTTTTTATCAGGCTCCTGGCACTAGTACATATATATTTTACATGTTCTATGTCACTTAATTCTCACAATCAACCTGTATGATGTGTGCAGGGGGTCTATTGTTACTCTCACTTAACAGATGAGGAAATTTATTTAAGCAATTTACCCAAAGTACAGCCAGTAAATGATAGGGCTGAGATTTCAGTCTAGTTAGTCTGATAACAAAGTCCTTTCCCTTAAACTGATTTGTACCCCCCAAACAAATGAAAATAATCACTAAATTGATAAACATGCATTTATTGGACATCTACTGTGTTCTCAGTGCTCTGAAGGATACTAAAGAACAGGAATCTTTGGCGTTTATGACCAGACAGTGTAAAGATACAACAAGAAAGACAAATCTTTTATAGATAAATGATATGAGACTATATGCAATTAACTACTAAATTATATGGTTCATTCTGGAAGTGCTGTGGGAGTTTAGAGGAAAGATTATTAAATAAGTATTTAAGTGAGACAGAGCAGACTTCCTAAGGAGATGGGATTGGAACTGCTCTTTGGATCATGCATAAAGTTTAAATAGGCAGAGAGTCAAAAGGAAGGACTTACAGCCGAAGAGAATAACAGGAACAAAAACTTAAGGGTGGAAATGAGTGACACATTCCAAGGACCACGAGGGGTGGAAGCCACAAGACAGGTAACATATCTATCCAATTACATTGGAAGTTTTGTTTGAGAAAGTCAGGTGTTCCATAAATGTTCATAAGTCACTGAATCAACGAATAAGTGAATGAGTAAATGATGATCATATTTCCAAAATTATAGAAGGATGAAGTTAAATTATCTCTTTAAATTCAATTTCTTCTCTTTTTTTCTGTGTCTTTAAGTTTAGTGATAAAATGCCATGAAAAGGTTAAAATAGAAAACTAAATCTCTGGAGAATCCTGTAATGACAGGATTCACTTCAAAATTTACCCCTAAAAATCAGACACTTAGAATCCTAACAGAAAATGCTCCTTTCGTTATCTATGTATTTCTATAAAATTTCTCTGATTTCAGCCACACTATGACTTTAATTTTTTAAAAAATCATTAATAGTATCCCTTACTGAAGCTGAATCTTAAAAAGAGAAATTTTCTCAAGGCATAGACAACATCAGAGAATTATGAAAACCATAAAGTAACAAAATAAATTACATGTTTTGAATGGGAAAAAGAAACATGAACACCTAAGTATTTTCTTTAAAATACATTGAGAAATATTTCCCAAATATACATGGGAAGTTAATGGTAACTTGATAAGTCAATTTAAAATTTCTAATGTGAAGAATTTTTCTAGGCTGGAAGGAATTGGGGTCAGAGAATAGAGACTCTTTCTTTATCAAGCAATAGATCATGCAGTGACAACCCATGTGAACACACAGCACATCTTCAGAATCTGAAGGCTGCAGGAAGGTCAGCATGTGGCACTGTGTTCTTTGTTTCATATCTCCAGTCAAGCTTAGAATGTTTTGTGTGTAACAATGAGAGAAAAAAAAAAACTTTAAAATGACCTCTGGCATGAGGGGAAAATTCCCTTGGCTTTGTTGAAATAATCATTACCATTCAATTTATACTAATCATTTGACCAATTCTATACCCCGGCACATAAAACATCCAGCAAAAGATTGCTGTAGGTGAAAAGAAAATGCAAACCTCACCCTTCCCTACCATATGAAGTCAGCAACAGGGAACGCAATTAGTAAACTAGCAAACTGTGTTAAAAGAACTCCATGACCAATCAAGCTCAGTATTTCTAGGGCTGGGATATCATCTGTGGTACTGAGGTACTGCTTTGTCAACAAGGATTCCCTTGACAACGTGAAACAGCAATTCCCAATTAAAACGTTTTAAAAATTTAAAACCATTCAAGTGCTACACAAATTATGTTTTCTCAACCAGAGAAGCTCCAGTTACTCTTTGGATTGATGGGAAGACTTATACAGGATGATACCTCCCGAAGTGTGTTAAATGAAACCTTAGTTCCAAAGAATGTTCACAGCTGTGACAGAAAGAAATGGTCCTGTGATTAAAGGCTGGATGAAACAAATGTCTTTACTACTCGGATTCCCAAACTCTTTCATATGATGATGTGCATTATTAATATGAAGGGGGAATAGTATGTGACATTTTCCCAATTTGATGGACTATAGAACTCACTTTTAATTGGGCATAGGGTAACTTTCCAGGAAGTATAATTTAAGCATTTTTTAAAGAGAAGGGGAGGAGAAAAACATGAAAACACTAAAGATGAGGCAACTCATTTTGAACCTGTTCAAACAACGTGGGCTGTTTTATGTGTGTGTGTGTGAGAGAGAGAGTTTAAAATGAAACTACAAAATTCTTCAAAGCCGAAGTACATTTGAGTTTGGCAAAAATATGATTTTTTTAAGGTACTATGTTGTTCCAGCTTCCTTTTCAATTACCTTAAGCATTCTGCAAGTAGAAAAATGTTTTTTTTTTAAGTAGAATTTTGTGTGGAAGTTAAAACATTCGAGAATTTACAGTGATATATTTTAAATTAAATTCTTTAGAAGAAAAATGCACAAAATGGAAAAAAATGTATCATAAAACATGAATAAATGAGAACTTGAAAAATCTGATAGTTTGCCACCCCTACACTTCTACTAGCATCCCTATTAAAAGCAATCATTTAAAACATATCAAAATTTTTATAATTATTTTCCATCAAATGCTAGGGAATAGAAATTAAAACTATACTTAACTATAATCTGGCCACAGATGTTTACTATTCTTTGAAAATGTTAATCTCAAACTTTGGAGCATCTTATATTTTCTATAAAATGAGATGAAACTAAATCTATGGATACACTATTTTGAGAAATAATACACATAGTTTATAATATCTTTAAAATTTTTAATTACATTAGAAAATTTTTATGAAGAATTCTTTTGTAATAACATTTTGAATATTTTATAATCATATGCAAACATAGAGAATCAACTGCTATTTAAAAAAATAGGGCCTCCCTGGTGGCGCAAGTGGTTGAGAGTCCGCCTGCCGATGCAGGGGATACGGGTTCGTGCCCCGGTCTGGGAGGATCCCATATGCCGCGGAGCGGCTGGGCCCGTGAGCCATGGCCGCTGGGCCTGCGCATCCGGAGCCTGTGCTCCGCAACGGGAGAGGCCACAACAGTGAGAGGCCCACATACCGCAAAAAGAAAAAAATAAAAAATAAAAAAAAAAAAATAAATAAATAAATAGCAATTTCCAAAATGACTTCAAAGATGAAACAGGGGAGCTGACCTACTTGAAAATAGCTGAAAGAAGAAGGATTTTATAGAAAACTGAATGGAAGAGTAAAAGAGGAAGGTGCTACTTGAACAAAGTAAGAGTCAGAGAAGCATGACGTGTGTGGGTCAGGGAAGAGAGTAACCCAGGCCTTAAGTGTTCTGAAGCTTATTAGCAGGGGAATTAAATATAAAACTACTCTCTGGTTTAAGACAAGAAGTTACAGACAATGTGTTCCTTGTGTCAATTTCAATCAAATTCAGAATACAAGATATCCCTGATGTCTTTTCCCAGATCTTCATCAGTATACAAGGAATACGTATTTATTTTGTAAAGCATAGTTATTTTTAAAAGTAAGAAAAGAAAGCACAAAGAATGTTATAGAAGCAAAGCATTTTTCTTGCATAAGTAGCCAAGGAAATAAAGAACTCAATAAATGTCCAGATGTTTGGATCTTAAAGTATCTTACAAGAGTTGGATTTGATTTTAGGACTGGTTAATTCAGCAGTTTGGAGCCTGGGTTCTTCCCTCTTCTCAGTCCAGTCACCCTCAACTATCCAACAGGACAGTTGGTTCTATCCTTAGACATAGAATAGTATGGCAACCACAGTTTCAGGAAAATATCCAGACATGACAATATTCAGCGATAGTTTTTCTTCTATGGAATTTTCTTAGAAGTGAGGAAAACTCTTTCCAGATCCTCCTAGAAGAACTGCCCTAATAATTGATTGGCCAAAGTTTGTTCACAAACCCACTCTTCAAAGAATCACTAGGACTATCCTTAATCCAATGAGTCCACTACCAAAGCTGGAATGATGATCAGCTTTTCCAGAGGCACATGGCTGGTTGAGGAAGAGGTAAATATCTGGAAATGATTTTTTTTAAAGGATTCACTCAGGAAGAAGAAAGAATGAAAGCTAGGTAGAAACCAACAGTGTCCTTCACACATGTACATGTTGTCTACATTTTTTTTTTTTTTTTTGCAGTACATGGGCCTCTTACTGTTGTGGCCTCTCCCGTTGCAGGAGCACAGCCTCCGGACGCGCAGGCTCAGCGGCCATGGCTCACGGGCCCAGCCGCTCCGCAGCATGTGGGATCCTCCCAAACCGGGGCACGAACCCACGTCCCCTGCATCAGCAGGCGGACTCTCAACCACTGCGCCACCAGGGAAGCCCCCTGTCTACATTTTTAAAGACAAAAGATACATAATATTTTTGGAGTGTACACAGTAACACTAAAGAAAGCTTAATTTAAATCAAATATATGAATAAACAGCCCATATTTGAATAAGTTTCCTCTTCTGAGAAAGCCAGTAAACACCTAAGAGCTCAGTTTCTGGAAACCTCATTCCTTAAACATTTACTCTGGTATCCTGGTTCTTTCCTGCAAACAGCCTACTACACATATCTGTGCAATAACTCATTTAAGAATAATGACAATGCTCTCAGGCAGTTAATCTCATCTGCTTCCCAAGGAAAGACAAATTGTGACAGTGATGTTAGCGGCTCCCAGAAGTCTGCCATAGCCCTCCTCTCCCTGCATGCTCATGAGAACACCCACAAGTATCAATCCATTCAGTGTCCCATTCTTGTCCTGACTAACAGTTGTTTACTGTTATGAACAGATCCCTGTTAAGATGGTCATAGGTAATTAATGCGCTGGTGGGTAAATTTAGTGCTAAAAGTGAGATTTAAAGAATAACTACCTCTATGAGAGTCATATTTAAAAAGACAGAAATGAAATTATCTTTCGTTTCCACACAGCATGAAACTAGAGTGGTCACTAAGATTTGATGGATCAGAAGGGACACCAAATGGCAATGACAAACTACTATTAGAGCATGAAGAAAACCTCAGTCAACCTGCCTAAGAGATAAGGAGACAGTGTTCACAGGTCTCTTCCTGCTTCAGCCTTTTGTCCTCACCCCTGGTGGGGAGGGGTATTTAAACGCAATAATTCAAAGAAGTTTTTCTATGAAAGCAGATGGTTAATAGCAAGATGAAGTGTTTCTTTATCTGGTATGTTCTCTGTTTTGAGAAATACAAGGATCACCATAAAATAGGGCTTGACAGATGGAGCACAGGGCATTGCAACAGGATTAAGTAGAGAAAGGAGTAGAAAAAAGGAAAGAAAAAGGATAGGGGACTTATAGTACCTGTGAGAAGTTTGTGCAATATTGAGAAACATATACTTATGAGGAACAAATACTTGTTTCTCAATAAAGAATAAGAAAGGTTTGCACTCTGCTTTGAATCCTAGTCAGTCATAAATAACATTAGATCTTTCCTGATGATGGATAAAGTCCAGGAGCCTCTTCAGTGCATCGTAACAAGGGCACACCTATCATAGGGAAACTTCACCCAAGGTTCAAATTCCAGCTGCTCCCAAAGTTCAATTCTGGCTCCAGGATTGGTGTTAGCATGGGTCGCTGGCTTCACCTTCTCACTTTGGAAGATATTTAGCTTTTTGCTACCTCCTTCGTCTAACTAGAGAATAATGTTTACTTCAAGGAAGATATTTAGCTTTTTGCTACCTCCTTCATCTAACTAGAGAATAATGTTTACTTCAACATCTAAGAGGCAATGAAGCAAACTGCAGCTGGGTATCCCCACAGGCAACACTACAGCTCACCTTGGTTCCAGAACATTGGCCATGTGACAGCATTAGTGCAAAGCAAACCACAGCTCTATCAACTTCATCCTTTTTATAGAATAGGAAAACAGAAGTTTCCAAAGACTCTTTTTTTTTTTTTTGCGGTACGCGGGCCTCTCACTGTTGTGGCCTCTCCCGCCGCGGAGCACAGGCTCCGGACGTGCAGGCTCAGCGGCCACGGCTCACGGGCCCAGCCGCTCTGTGGCACGTGGGATCCTCCCGGACCAGGGCACGAACCCGTGTCCCCTGCATCGGCAGGCGGACTCTCAACCACTGCGCCACCAGGGAAGCCCCTAAAGACTCCTTTTTAATAATAACTGATAGGAGGTACATGAAAGTCCAACTATAGTGCCATGTTATAGGGGAGGACAGTGATCAGTGTGTTTAGCTGCAATTGATTGCTCCAATTAAAATAATATTTAACTTCAAATTTGTACCAAATCAGAGGTAAGGAACATTGGCTGGCATGCCTTTTGTTCATTCAATGACTAGCAAACATATATTAAGTACATATTACTATGTGCCAGTAGTTTGTTATAGGTGTTAGAGATACATTGTTAAATGAAACTGACCTTCTCTGCAACTAAATGTAGCCAAACAAAACCACAGTATTTCTGGAGTTTACATAGAAACACTAAGGAAAGCTTCACATCCACCTAAGAATGACTTTATATCCGAATAACGTTTCTATCTGAATCACTCAGAACATGTTTTAGCAAAGATACCATGTTCAGTTCAGTGATAAACAAGCTATGCAGTGTAAATGTAAACAAATAGTCCAAATGACAACATAAGTATTAGGCAGCTTTAGTAGCGTATAAACAAAACTTGCTGTTAAAGGCCAGTGGGTGACTTCATGACCATCTCACCACAGCCAGACTCAGGCATTCCCATTTTACAGACAAAGACACAGAGCGGATATACTTACATAAGTTCATTCAGCTACCACATGTTGGGCCAGAATTCTTCCCAAGTCACATAGTGTGCATTTTCACTTCAGGTCATGTCCCTGTATCCCTTTACTCCTTTCCTGATTATCCCCCAATTTCTTCACCTTTGTCCATAATTGTTCTGAGCAAATTTTAGTGTATTAACACACATCTACATGAATTATAGATACCAACTTAAAACATAAAATAAAGATTGTTTGGATTTCTGAGGTTATTTGCAGTTAAGTAGCACTTGAAGTAAGTTTTGCTTCATGGCCAGTCTAAGCAGCTGCCCCTCAGAGTTCTAAGTATTTGTCATTTGTTCCCAGAACCACCGCCTAAACCCAGACCCTTGGCCCTTGGTTTTCTTTAAAGAGCTAAAGGGATAGTCATTCCTCCATGTTTTCTTCAGCCCCCAATCTCCCCATCCCAGACAGCTATTATCTACCATCAACAAGTCCATGTTTACCTCTTGATTGCATCCTTTTTTAAATTTGAGGATGTTTTCTGCTAAAACAGCTCAGTCTTGTTTTCACCTTGTAGGTGAGTGGTTCTCATACGCTAGGTTGTCTCAGAATCACCATGAGGGCTTGTTAAAATAGATTTCTGGACCCCACCCCCAGAGTTTCTGATTCTGTTGGTCTAGGGTGGGGCTTGAGAATTTGCATTTCTAACAAGTTCCCAGGTGATGCTGATGCTGTAGGTCCAGAGACCGCTCTTTGAGAACCACTGCTCTAGCTCAGTGATGCTCAATACTGACTACCTATATGAGTCCTCTGAAGAGATTTTGTTAAATGGAGATATCCAATTTCTCCAGAGATTTTGATTCAAATGTCAGACTAGGGTAGGGCCCAAGCATCATTTTTTAAAAACTTTCTTCATCTATGAGAACAGGTAAAATTTTAAATTGTGGCAATACAAAATGCTGACCATGATACAGAGAAACTGGATCTCTCATACTTTGCTGATGGGGTTGTAAATGGTGCAGCCATGAGGGAAAATGGTTTGATAGTTTCTTTAAGAACTAAACATACACTTACCATACAATCCAGTCATTGTACTCCTGGGCATTTATTCCAGAGAAATGAACACATGTTCACACAGAAACCTCTACATGATAGTTCATGGCAGTTTTATATGTAATAGCCCCAAAATGGAAACAACCAAAATGTCCTTCAAAAAGTGAATGGTTAAATAAACAGTGGTATATCTCCACCCAGTAATACTACTCAGCAATTGAAAGGAATGAACTACTGCTACAGGCAACAACTTGGATAGCTCTCAAGGGCATTATGCCAAGTTTAAAAAACAGATCTCTTGGGCTTCCCTGGTGGTGCAGTGGTTGAGAGTCCACCTGCTGATGCAGGGGACATGGGTTCGTGCCCCCGTCTGGGAAGATCCCACATGCTGCGGAGTGGCTAAGCCCGTGAGCCATGGCTGCTGAGCCTGCGCGTCCGGAGCCTGCGTGTCCAGAGCCTGTGCTCTGCAATGGGAGAGGCCACAACAGTGAGAGGCCCATGTACCACAAAAAAAAAAAAAAAAACAGATCTCAAAAAGTTACATACTGTATGATTCCATTTATACAACACTTTTGAGATGATTAAATTACAGAGATGGAAGACAAATTAGTGTTGTCAGGAGTTAGGAATTGTTGGAGAGGTGAGAGTGACTATAAAGAGAACACAAAGGAGATCTTTGTGGTGAAGGGATAGTTCCCTATCTTGATTGTGGTGGTGGTTACAGGAATCGACACGTGATAAATGACATAGAGCTATACCCAAGGATTATATCAATGTCAGTTTCCTGGCTTGGATATTGTACTATAATTATGTAAAATGTAACCATTGAGGGGGAACTGGTTGAAGTGTACACTGGTCTTCTCTCTACTTCTTTGAAACTTCCTGTGAATTTATAATTATTTCAAAATTAAAAGTTAAAAAAAAAAGAAAAAGAAAAAAGAACCTTACCCTGAGCAGCCAGGGTTTGGAAACACAAACACGGCTCTGGCTGAGCACAATCCTGATGCCCACCCCTAGGCTTCTGTTTCAAGCCTCTGTCTTTCCTGAGGCCTCTGCACTACTCTGTCCACACCTGGCTCAAATCTGTGTAGATTACTTCTTCTTTTACAATTCCCTATATTGGCTGACTTTTTCATATGCTGCTGTAGAGAATTAACTGATATTACCTATTAGGAGAGGCAACTGGGCAATATCTATCAAGACACTTAAAAATATTTATATCCTTTCAGCCAGTATTTCCCATCCTAGTAATCGATCTTAAGGAAAACACCAGAGATGCAGTCAAAAGGCTTACTGCAGTTCTAATCACAATAGCAAAAAACTGAATGCAACCTAAGTAGCTAAATAAATGTAGACACATCCACATGCTAAAATGAGGCATGCTTTTAAAATAAAATTATTGATAAATATTGCTAAATCTTATAAAGAATGATTCCAAAAACTGTATGGATTTTGTCTTCAGTTACGTTAATTTGTATTTGCAAAGAAAACATGCTAAAATGTAAATGAAGATAATATTAAGTGATTGGATTTAAGTAATTTTGGTTTTCTTTTTCTAAGTTTTTCCGAATTTTCTAATTTCATATGATGAGCATGAACTTTTATCATTAAAATAATGCTTTCCAAAGCAGATATTTCTTAAGAGTCACCTCTACAGGCTTTCAGAACGCTTAAAAAGAAAACCTTGCCCCTAAACATATATAGAAACACAGTCTACTTCTGGCCACACTTTATTTCAGGCTCTCTTGTAAACCTCTGGATTCTCCCAGCTAACACAAAGTCAGACTCTTTTCCAAACGCATGACAATGGCCATTCATTCTGGCTCCCATCACCTACCTCACCCAACCTCCAGCTTATGCCCCTACCATTCCGCCATCTGATATCACCACAGTATTGCCTCCCTCCATCCCCTCAGATGTGAGAGTACTAGAGCTATTAAAAGAGACAAAGGGAGCAGTAATTTCTGTTTACATCTAATTAAAAATCTTCCATAAACACTGATAAATTGTCCTATAGCTCTTGGCTGCCAATAAAAATTCCTTTAAATGAATACTTTCAATGTTTATGACTTAGAAATACAGTTTTAAGGGCCACAGTATTGTGTTATCAATTTCTTTTTCTGTAATTAAGTTTCTCTCTGGCAGTTTGAACTAGTCCAATGAAGGGCTTTAATAACAAAAATTGTTTGTGTTTTACTTTTCCTGGATTCAAATTTTATTTTTAAAAAGAACACAAAAATGAAGTTATCTTTATCTCTTTAATTGGATTATATTCTACCCATCAAAATATTTATATAAATCTCATTAAAATATGAATAAGTATTTTTATGGTGCTTGATTTTACAGCACTCCCTGGGGTTCTTTTAAACATCTTCTCTTGTATATTTTCTAGATTATAGATCGCCACAGTGCTGTCCTTCACATTGCCTAATTCATCTTAATAATCTAAAGATCTTCCAGTAATTACAGTTCAGAGATATACTTTCTGCTGGAGTTTTCAGCACCACAAATCTGAATCTCTTATTTTAACCATTTGAGAAACAGATATACCCTAAAAGTGTTACAGAGTAACTACAACCACTGGAGTCCCAAATTCTAGTTCCCCTCTCACATTCACTGCATTGACTTGGCAGACCAGTAACCTCAGTGTTCTCATGTGTAAATTGAAAACACTGGATCAGATGATTTCTAAAAGCTGTCTGATGGATTCCATCTTGTTTTCTGAGCTTAAGATGCTTAGCTCTGTATAGATACAGGAAACTAGACTACTCCCGCTGTTGCAATCCATTTCCTAGCAGCATGGATCTTGGATACGCTTTTTTTAAGAAGTGAGATCAAGTAAGCGAAACCTGGGCTTCAGACACCAAAGCCTGATTCCTATCAACTCTAAAATGCAGAGAAACATGCACTTAAAATATTATAATTTAAGTTCAAATTTCCTCAAATCAGGTGCATAACTTCTTGGATAGATTTATACTAATGTAAAGCATCAGGAGACCAATCTTGAGTTAGTTTTGGACTGATGGACAGTCATTTGACAAGACTCCAGTTAAACTTCAGAGAATGTTGAAAAGTCACAGGGCACTTCCATTACAAAGTGCCACAATGACTGGCTAAAGACTTTTCTTTGTTCTTATTTGTTGATGATTGAAAACCAACCATGAGAAATACGGGTTAATATAGATTGCAATCCAGAGCATATTTTATTTACAGTGAGTTAAACTTTGAGAAATTTTAAAATGAAGAAACACAAATCAGAATTAAAATATGGGGGTTATAATTTATATAGAGCTTCATTTTGGGTTTACCTTTCTAATTATTAACATAATTAGTACTAATGATTAATAATTTTCAGCAAGCATTGATTATCTACATTGTATATTTCTTTGTGTTAGAGTATATGTAATTAGGAGATATATATTCACTGTCATTCTTTCCACAAATATTTATTAAATGTGTATAACATGAAAAATCTTATGCTAAAAGAAACATGAATCTTAAGTAAATAACAATAATAACAACAATAATAGCTAACAATTATGGAGTGTCATAGCACTGTTATGGCACTGTCATAAATATATATATATATGTATTAGCTCATTAATCTTTCCAGCAACCCATGAGATTGGTAATATTATCATTTCCATTTTACAAATAAGAAACTGGAGGCATAGTTGCCTTGCCCAGGATCTGGGTTGCAGATCTATTATTTGGCATGGACTCTAAGTTCAGAGTCTCAGGATCTTCACTACTATAATGCAAGTATTAGGGGTGAAACATGAAATCGCAGAGTTTTTTTTGGTCAAAATGGTTTAATATCATCAATTTCGTATGGTTCAACCAGTTTTGCATGCATAAAATAAAAAGTCAGTTCTCCTAACAACAGGCTGTAGGAATTTAAAGGTGGTAGAAATAACCCAAGAGCTTGTGTGCTCAAACAAGTTTTCATGAAGAAGCTGGAAATTGATCTCAGTTTTAAAGGGCAGAACTTAGATAAAGGAGAAAACAGGAAGTGTTTTCCAAGTGAGAAGCCAGGGAGGTAAGAATGTATGCATGTCTTCTGTAAGCACTGACCTTCACTTGGTTCTTGTTATAGAGTCTTACCCTTATCTCCTGCCTAATTTCAAGATTCCAGTGACCCCCAGTACCACCACCAACTAACTTTCCCTAAACAGGGGTGTTACGGGTTGAATTGTATCCCCTCCCCCATCCCAAAATCAAATTTTGAAGTCCTAACCCTCAGTACCTCAGAATGTGACCTTGTTTGGAAACACAGTCACTGCAGATATAATTAGTTATGATGAGGCTATTAGGGTGGGCCTTAATCCAATATTACCAGATTCCTTAATAAAAGGGGAAATTTGCCACAGACATACACATGGGAGAACACATGTGAGGATGAAGGCAGAGACTGAAGATGAAGCACAGAAATGCTCTTTACAAACCAAGGAACACCAGAAATTTTCAGCAAACCATCAGAAGCTAGGCAAGAAACATGAAACACATTCTCTTTCACAACCCTCAGAAGTAACCAACACTGTTGACACCTAGACTTTGGACTTCTGGCATCCAGAACTGTGAAACAGTAAATTTCAGGTTGTTTAAATCACCTGGTTATTGGTACTTTATTATGGCAGCCTTAGCAAACTATACGAGGGGAAACACAGGAGACCTTCATCTTCCACTCACTACTTGGATGTCCTTATCTTTCCTCCCCTCTCCCATCATGCACACTGGGAAGAGAGTCATAGGAATTCCTCTGGCCTCCAAATCCTGAGCCTTGATCAGCACATCAGTCCTTCTCTCTCAATGTTTTATCATTAAAAAACTTGGCCATTAACCCAAACTCTCTTCTTTAAACCTTCTGACTTTTGCATCTTCCAAGTTACATATTTTTGTGGTATAAGAATCTATTAAGATCTATTATCCCATCAGACCTGTGTCTACAGTTGTCTCTTTCTTAGTCTTAGCATTTTAATCTTCCAGTTTAAGAATTGTTATACGCAACCTAAGGGAAAAGAATCTGAAAAAGAATTATATAACTGAATCACATTGCTGTACTCCTGAACTAACATGACATTGTAAATCAACTATACTTCAATAATGTTTTTAAAAATAAAAAATGAAATAAAAATAAAGTCCCAAATGGATTTAAACCTATGACTCTAAACTCAGAATCATCTGTCGTAATGATTATATCATTTGCTCTATATATCAGAGGCTAGCCCATTAGCTACAAAAAAAAAAAAGAATTGTTATAAGTTGTACAAATATTTAAGACATTATTTTATAGTAACATTTGTCTACCCAGAAATATCCAGATCCACTTCTAAGGGTAACTATTCACATTTTTAAAAAGAATGTACCACAATTTCCTGAGGCGGTTCAAAAAGAAGATAAATATATAGTGGACATCATTGAATACTTATAACAAGTACTTTTTAAAGCAAATTTACATGTATTACCTCATTTAATCCTCACAACAAGCCATGAAGTGGGTTCTACTATTACCCTGAAGAAAGTGAGGCACAGAGATCAAGGAATTTACTCTTGGCCACACAGATAGTTAGTGTTATAATCAGGTGAAAAGAAATATTTATTGAGTGCCTACTGCATATGCAACAATATGTCATCTGATTATCTTTTAATTTCTCTTAATTTTTGGTAACTTTGACCAAAACTGTGTATTTAAGGCATTATTATATCTTTTTTCCAGATCATACAACTGAGGCTTGAAGAGTCTATCCAATATGTCTTGTTCACATTGCCAGTAATTTGGGGGACAATACTTGAGCTCACTGGCAATGTCTTTGGAATAAGTGTTTAGCCTCCCATTAATTATATTGATCAGTCTCACTACATCTTCATAAATCTTTAATTTTTCTTAATCTTTCTACTGATGTTACTTGCTCACTCCTGTAAGTATAGTCCTGCTTAGTACTTTAGAACAAAGGTGATCTCTACAAAGGGCCAATATGAAAACAGCTTCATCTGTGGTTAAGTATCTCCTCTTCGAAGCTGACTTATTGTTTTTCTTCTTTGAGCTTTTATCCTGGTTGTAGGCACCAAGCTCATTTTTTTCTTATTCTTTGTAACCCAATCCCCCATTTGAATCATGTGTTGAGTAATTAGACCCCTGACTTGATTTCTTCACTCCAGTATGTTCCTTACTGGCATGAAATTCCTTCTAAATATCAGTATTTAATATTAGTTTTTGTTGGTGATGGTTAACATTTATTCATTTTCAATCATTAGAGGTACAAACGAAGGTTTCTGAAATTCCTTAGGAGGCTTCTGTTGATTATACTATGAAGGAGACACAGTGCACATTCTTTCTGTCCTCTTCTCCTGCATGGATAGAATGAGAGAAATCCCCACCATTGAAGAAATTTGGTCCCAGAAAGAAACATAATAATTGACTCAGACACCAGAATGAGGAGGAGGAACCCAGGGCTTAATTACTCTGTATAGGATACAAACTAAGGACTGGAGGTACCATACCAGTTCTTTGCATTGCCAACTCTTTTAAAATATAGGATATTAATACAAAATTGAGTTATATTAGGGCCAACAGATCAGGAAATGATTGCCATTGAAAAAACCTAGTCTATTGCTCACAGTTCCCAAGAGGAAGGGACACACCATGCAAGACCACATGAGGAAAGAGCAGGGTTGGTCAGGAGGCAGAGGGAGAAGGGGGAACTGTAGGTAAGAGCATTTATTGTGATTTCCATAGGAATAAAATGGGTAACACAGGGTAAGCAGGCTTAGGGTTGGGTATTTTGAATAATTCCAATGGGCTCTGAGGCATAGGGATTGCCCCTAGCTATCTGGTAGCTGGGCAGGTGGATAGTAGTCCAGATTGTGAGAACTCAGTAAAGGAGGTGGTTAGATTGTAGACTCAGGATTGGTTAGTGTGTATTGGAAAAGTGCACTCACAGGTGAATTCTTTACTATTTCTAGCTATTGGCTAACCCTAGGAGGGGGTGTTCCTCCAAGGCCCCAGATGTCAAAGCATCAGAATAAAGAAAATAAAAGGCATGGTTAATACACCAACTAGATGACCACTGAGCTGTTGAATGGTATTTTTTTTTCCATTTTTAACTTTAAAAAAAATTTTATTTAAAATTTTTACCTTTATCGTAATTTGCACATGTGTTTTTATTTTGCTATATTCTAATATTTCAGAAGGAAAAATAACTTCTCATGAACAAAGAGGCTTTTAGGAATTACTAGGTGGATACAGATACTGCTTTAAGAAATAGTGAAAACTGCAGTATAAGTAACAATTATTCTACAAATTCATCATATACAGCATCATCGCAATGTTTGCACATGATACACAAATATGCAAATTGTATGGTCCATTTTTTAGGATATATGGAATTGTTGGTTACTGTGCTGCATAATAATTGCCATGAACAGTAAACATTTGGTGTAAATGCTTGAGGGTTGAACTGCATTAACTGAGACATTCTGAGATCATTCTACGGGCAATGAAAAGAAGAATGGTTTTGAGTCTGGAGAGCGACTATCATAGAGAATCTGGCCCAGCCCTACCCAAACCCCAGCCCCTAACCCCGGCCCTCCTCCCTGCTGTCAGAGAAGTCTTGTTGACAAATGCTGCTGTCCCCATGGTTGCTGCTCAGGTGGAGCCAGGAAGTGTGAATGCAAAAGGAGATTAAAGCTCCATGAGCTTGAGGAAGAGAAGGCCTTGTTCTGCGGTCTGTGTGGGCACTGCACTTTAAGTACCTGTTTTCAAGCCCCACAATCCACATTACTGTTTACAATTTTCTATTTTAGGAACTCAGAGCAGACTCACCAAGGGACCAAATGGCAGAAGCTAATTGCCAGCCAGTGCTCCCTATCACATGCACTTTTCCTATGTCCCGGAAGAGAATTTATGTCCACTGACCTCAGCTGTATTTCTATGTGCTCTCTCTCTTTTTCTGACTAGATCTAATCCAAAATTTCCCCTAAATCTAGCATTTTACTCACCCAGAATTTTAGGGATGTTTCTGCAGATAGGAAACCACATGACTAGTCTCAAGCTTCCAGAAGTGATTATGCTTCTCACGTTCTCCTGAATCCTGTAAAACACTATGTACTACTCAGAACCACAGATTACACTTCAAAGAAGTAGATTCCAAATTACACAAAAAAGCATATATACATCTATATCAATGAGTTTCATAATTATGAGTCAGATAGCTGGGTTCAAGTTCTAATATATAAGAGATTAATGGGCAAATCAATTACCTACCCTTGCTCCCTCTTTCTCATCTGTAAAGTGGGGGGAAATTATCACCTCCGCATTGCGATGATCAAATAAGATAAAGTATAGTTAAGTATTGCCTATACTGTAAAGAGCTGGAGAGAAAATACCCCCAAGGCAACCATTCTAGGGTTATGCTTTACCAAAGCTATTCTCTGGCCAAAATCTTAAAGAGGAAAGGGTCTGGATGTTTGTTTTTGATAGAACTGAACAAGTTAGGGTACAAGGCCAACATTCACAAGCAATCATGGGTAGAGACAACCCTGAAGAAATAGATTATATGGTGAAAATTTTAATAAGAAAGCGGGAGGATGTTGTATTTCTAAGGCAGCTGGGAAGCAAGGAAAGGGAAGAACCAGGAACTGGTCTAGGTTGTGAAGACATAACAAATAGCTGGGCCCCTGTATTTTCCCAGCAGTGCTACAAAGGTAAGGTACAGTTTTTATATTACTTTCAACAAAGAGTTCCATTTACACTAAAGGTTTTGCTTTTTGTTCACCTCATCTGCCCAGAAAAACTTTCAAAGTGTTATGCTAAGCATTGTTTCCTTATGAGTTAAAATAAGTAATTCTCTTATAAATATTTAAAAGAAATCACCATAGTATGCCTTACTATAGCAGTACACATATCAAAGGAAATTTCTACAATCACAAATATAGAAATGTATGTGTAAAGGTGCTCCAAGTCCTCCAGAACTACCTAAGTGCTACAATAGCTTTAAATACATTCTATCAATTTCTGGGACAAGAATCCCATTACAAAAACACAAACTGTGTTATTTAAAACAAAGACATCACTCAACCAAAGAAATGAGTCACTTCTTCAAAAAAGTAGATCACTGACATGGAAAGCTGATACACACAGACACATACACACACACACAAATATCTGCACATACTTGTATATTAGTTATACGTCTATATAAACACATAGATACAGATGATATACAGATATTACATAAAAATCTAAAAATTAAAGTACATTTGACCCTTCAACAACATGGGTTTGAACTGCAGGGGTCTACTTATATATGGATCTTTTTAAGTAGTAAATACTATAGTACCATACAGATGAATCTGTGGATACAGAGGGCCAAATATAAACTATATTTGGATTAACCTCTGTGCTGTTCAACAGTCAACTCTGTACACATTTCTTTTTTCAATTCCATAATCCTTTAATGCAATTTTAAGAAAAGATGTTCCTTTTAAAGAAGCACTTGGATAGACATTAGAACAATCTGCTTGAGAAAAGGAAGCAGTAACAATTCTTAAGACAATTTATAGCCCATATTTTTTGATGCATTGAATACATAGTCTTGTTAATCTGGTGAAAAATTAGACAAATCTATGTTCCCTTAAAGCAGATGATTGTCTGAAACTAATTACAAAGTCAAGTGTTTGTGTAATTGTGTAAACATTTCTAATAAATTAGTCATTTTTCCACACTATCAAACAATTTGAGACTTAAATTTTCAGGTTTCCATCCCCTGATTGGCAAGTTATTTACCGAAACAAAACCCCCAAAACTATACACTGTAATTAAATGCTTGCATATGCTTTGAAGATAAAGCAATGATTACAAATTATTCAAAAGCACTATTTTAGGAATAAGTCCAACAAATACACTGATGCACAGGTGTTTCAGGTAGAAATATGCCTCTTTTCCTAACCTGTCATAACAGCTGTAGTGATTACAGCTAGTTTTAAACACTTTCTGTTCTGGAAAAGGCCAACAGCAAGAGCTGGTGGCTCCTTGAAATGTAAACATATTCTAAGATTTTGTTGGTTCTGTTTTTTTTTTTTTTTTTTTTTGCGGTATGCGGGCCTCTCACTGTTGTGGCCTCCCCCGTTGCGGAGCACAGGCTCCGGACGCGCAGGCTCCGGACGCGCAGGCTCAGCGGCCATGGCTCACGGGCCCAGCCGCTCCGCAGCATATGGGATCCTCCCAGACCGGGGCACGAACCCGTATCCCCTGCATCGGCAGGCGGACTCTCAACCACTTGCGCCACCAGGGAGGCTCGGTTCTGTTTTTATTATAATTGTCTTCTCTGTTCTCTCCCTCTTTCCCTTCCTCAGAGCAAAATATCAAATAGGTTGGTGTGACTGGAAAAACAGTCACCTGACAATCGAAAATTCTTAAAGTTGTTGGGTAAATATTCAGTATTAATGTCATTAATGTTTTCATTCACTTATTCATCTATCTATGCATTCATTCACTAAATATTTATTGAACAACTCTTACAAGTGCAAAACTATTGAGCCCAAAAAGATGTTCAGTTTTTTATCTCAATCAACTCACACTCTAGGAGGCACATAAGGGAGGAATACTATCCAATCACTGAAGAATTAAATTGATATTTAATTACTGATATTTAAAAATTAAATAATCTGGGAGAGACCTTCAAGATGGCGGAGGAATAAGATGTGGAGATCACCTTCCTCCCAACAAATACATCAGAAATACATCTACATGTGGAACAGCTCCTACAGAACACCTACTGAATGCTGGCAGAAGACCTCAGACTTCCCAAAAGGCAAGAAACTCCCCACATACCTGCGTAGGGCAAAGGAAAAAAGAAAAAACAGAGATAAAGGAATAGGGACGGGACCTGCACCTTGGGGAAGGAGCTGTGAAGGAGGAAAAGTTTCCACACACTAGGAAGACCCTCCAATGGTGGAGACAGGGGGTGGTGGGGGGGAAGCTTCTGAGCCACAGAGGAGAGCGCAGCAACAGGAGTGCGGAGGGCAAAGCAGAGAGATTCCCACACAGAGGATCGGTGCTGACCAGCACTCACCAGCCTGAGAGGCTTTTCTGCTCACCCACCGGGGTGGGTGGGGGCTGGGAGCTGAGGCTCCGGCTTCCGAGGTCAGATCCCAGGGAGAGGACTGGGGTTGGCTGCCTGAACACAGCCTGAAGGGGGTTAGTGCCCCACAGCTAGCTGGGAGTCTGTCGGGAAAAGGTCTGGAGATGCTGAAGAGGCAAGAGACTTTTTCTTGCCTCTTCGTTTCCTGGTGAGCGAGGAGAGGGGATTAACAGTGCCACCTAAACAAGCTCCAGAGATGGGCGCGAGTCGTGGCTATCAGCGTGGACCCCAGAGACGGGCATGAGACGCCAAGGCTGCTGCTGCTGCAGCCACCAAGAAGCCTGTGTGCAAGCACAGGTCACTATCCACACCTCCCCTCCCAGGAGCCTGTGCAGCCCACCACTGCCAGGGTCCCATGATCCAGGGACAACTTTCGCGGGAGAACACACAGTGCACATCAGGCTGGTGCAACGTCATGCTGGCCTCTGCCACTGCAGGCTTGCCCCGCATTCCATACCCCTCCATCCCCCTGGCCTGAGTGACCCACAGGCCCCTAATCAGCCGCCCCTTTAACCCCGTCCTGTCTGGGCGGGGAACAGATGCCCTCAGGTGATGTACACGCAGAGGCGGGGCCAAATACAAAGCTGAACCCTGGGAGCTGTGCGAACAAAGAAGAGAAAGGGAAATCTCTCCCAACAGCCTCAGGAGCAGTGGATTAAATCTCCACAACCAATTTGATGTACCCTACATCTGTGGAATACCTGAATAGACAAAGAATCATCCCAAATTGAGGCGGTGGACTTTGAGAGCAATGGTAGGCTTGGGGCTTGCTTTCTGCATCTAATTTGTTTCTGGTTTTATGTTTATCTTAGTTTAGTAATTAGTGTTTATTATTATTGGTAGATTTGTTTATTGATTGTGGTTGCTCTCTTCCTTTTTTTCTTTTATATATAGATTTTTTTTCCTTTTTCGTGAGTGTGTATGTGTATGGTTCTTTGTGTGATTTTGTCTGTATAGCTTTGCTTTTATCGTTTGTCCTAGGGTTCTGTCTGTCCGTTTTTTGTTGTTGTTGTTGTTGTTGTTTTTAGTAAAGTTTTTAGCACTTGTTATCATTATTATCATTGGTGGATTTGTTTTTTGGTTTGGTTGCTCTCTTCTTTCTTTTTTTTATTACTTTTTAACTATTTTATTTTTAATAATTTTTAATTTTAATAACTATTTTATTTATTTATTTATTTATTTTTCTTTCTTTCTTTCTTTCTTTCTTTCTTTTTCCCTTTTCTTCTGAGCCGTGTGGCTGACAAGGTCTTCATGCTGTGGCCGGGTGTCAGGCCTGTGCCTCTGAGATCGGAGAGCTGAGTTCAGGAAACTGGTCCACCAGAGACCTCCCAGCTGCACATAATATCAAATGGTGAAAGCTCTCCCAGAGATCCCCATTTCAACGCTAAGACCCAGCTCCACTCAATGACCAGCAAGATACAGTGCTGGACACCCTATGCCAAACAACTAGCAAGACAAGAACACAACCCCACCCATTAGCAGAGAGGCTGCCTAAAATCATAATAAGGTCACAGACACCCCAAAACACACCACCAGACGTGGTCCTGCCCACCAGAAAGACATCCAGCCTCATCCACCAGAACACAGGCACCAGTCCCCTCCACCAGGAAGCCTACACAACCCACTGAACCAACCTTAGCCACTGGGGGCAGACACCAAAAACAACGGGAACTTCGAACCTACAGGCTGCGAAAAGGAGACCCAAACACAGTAAGTTAAGCAAATGAGAAGACAGAGAAACACACAGCAGATGAAGGAGCAAGGTAAAAACCCCACCAGATATATATTGTATATCAACTATACTTCAATAAAAATTTTTTAAGAAATAAAAAAAAATGAAAAAGAAATTTGCTTTTTAAAGTACACTATTAAATACTGAAAAGACAAGACAAAGACTGGGCTGAAACATATGAAAAACATACAAATCCAAAGGACTTGTGTCCGTAATATATAATGAATTCTTACAACTGAATAATTAGAAGATAAGTAACCCAATAAAAATGGGCAAAAAGTTAAAACATACTTCACCAAAAAGTTGTATAGATACCAAATAAGTATATTAAAATGTGCTCAACATCAATGGTTATTACAGTGATGCAAATTAAAACCACAATTAAACACCCACTAGATTAACTAACATTAATCACACCAAGTGATGGTGAAAATGTGGACCAATTGGAACTCTCAAACTACTGGTGGAAATGTAAAATGTTACAAGTACTTTGGAAAACAGTTTGGAAGTTTCTTTAAAAGTTAACTATACAGAGTCAGAGTCAAGATGGCATACTAGGAGGATGTGGATTTTGCATCTCCTCACAACTAGGGAACCTACCAGGCACCAGTGGGTACCACGGACACATAAGGGGACTGGAGGAAACCCCAGCAACTGGGTAGGATGTGAAGTGTGAGGGGGAGTGAAGGGAGAGGAGAACTGGAGGAGGGATGAGACTAGTGCCCCTGAAGGGCAGCTGGGAGAGGGGAAAGGATCCCATGCCCAAAGGGGGAAATTGGGAGATCATTGGGAGGGCAGAGGATCAAAAGGGAGCATAGCCAGGTTTCCCCTGCCCACTTGGACCCTCAGGAACCTGTTGATATCCCGGGCCTGATCCTCTACCCACCTAGGCCCCCTCCAGCCACATGGGTCCTGAGGGAGTGGGCGGAAGGGAAGGGGGATGAAAAGTAAAGGCCAGACCTCCAGGACCAGCACCCCTGAGGTGTCTTGGGGAGGGAAGGAGTTCCTACACCCAATGGGACCCACCCACAGTTAGGGGTCCAGCGGAGATGGAGGAGACCCTGGGGGAGATGGTGGGGGACAGGGGCACGAAGGAATGGAAGGGAATGCAGCCAGTGCTTTCCCTGTCCACTTAGGCACCAGGAAGCCTGCTCAGCTCCTGGGCCTAATCCTCCACCCTGCAAGCCTCCCTCCTGCCACACAGAGCTCAAGCCCCGCCCCTACAACCCCACCCAGGGCCCCACCTCTACACTTGGAGACCCCCCACAACGAGCTGGGCCTAAACCCCACCCACACACCCTCACACAGGGCCCTACCTCCAAACTCCAGAACTCCACACTCCAGAGGCCCTCAATTCAACATGCTGCCTCTCCCCTTTTGCACAGGTCCTAAGCAGAGGCCCCGCCCCATGCTCAAATGTCAGCCCCCCCCCACCTAGGTCCTGCCCCACACAAAACCCCACCCCTGCCTAAGGTCCACTCCCAACCTAAACTTCACTCCCATATTCAAGACCTTTTTTTTTTTTTTTTTTCCGGTACACGGGCCTCTCACTGTTGTGGCCTCTCCCATTGTGGAGCACAGGCTCCGGACACACAGGCTCAGCGGCCATGGCTCACAGGCCCAGCCGCTCCACAGCATGTGGGATCTTCCCGGACCGGGGCACAAACCCGTGTCCCCTGCATCAGCAAGCAGACTCTCAACCACTGTGCCACCAGGGAAGCCACCGAGGCCTTTTTCTTTCTTCTCTTTTTTCTTCTTTTAGATTGGGGTCCTGGTTTACCTTGTTGATTCACTGTTGTTGATCCCTTTCTATATTTATTTTCCCTAATAAATCTTTTATTTTTCTAATTTTATTCTTTATACTTTGTTATTCTTCTGTTCCTTTTAGCTTGTTACCCCCCCCTTTTTTCTTCTTTTTTCTGTTCTGGTTATATTTTACTTTGTTGCAGTTGTTTCAAACACAGTTTTATTTTTCCTAATGTATTATTTATCATTCTCATTTTATTTTGTTTTTTATTCTTTGATACTGTACTGCTCCTTTTTTCTATTTCTTTTTTCCTTTTTTTTTTTTTTTTTTTTTTTACTGTGATATGAAGCTTGTGGGATCTTGGTTCCCAGGTCGGAGGTCAGGACCGAGTTCCTGTGGTGGGAGCTCTGAGTCCAAACAGCTAGAATAACAGAGAACCTCAGAACCCAGGGAATATCAAGCAGAGTGAGGCTTCCTGGAGGTCCTCATCTCAGGACCAAAACCCAGCTCTATCCAACTATCCGTAAATTCCAGTGCTGGACATATCAGGCCAAACAACCAGTAAGACAGGAATGCAGCCCCACACATAAAAAAAAAAAAAAAAAAAAATGAAACGACAAAAAAATTTCTTAGAGACGAAGGAGCAAGGTACAAATCTACAAGATTAAATAAATGAAGACGAAATAGGCAAACTATCTGAAAAAAATTCAGAGTAATGATAGTAAAGATAATCCAAAATCTCAGAAACAGAATGGAGAAAATACAAGAAACATTTAACAAGGATCTAGAAGAACTAAAGAGCAAACAAACAAATTGTGCTATGAACACACAATTACTGAATTTAAAAATACTATAGAAGGAATCAATAACAGAATAACTGAGGGAGAAGAACAGATAAGTAAGCTGGAAGATAAAATGGTAGAAATAACTGCCAGGGAGTAGAATAAAGAAAAAAGAATGAAAAGAATTGAGGGCAGTCTCAGAGACCTCGGGGACAACATGAAACGCAACAACATTCGAATGATAGGGGTCCAGAAGAAGAAGAGAAACAGAAAGGGTCTGAGAAAATATTTGAAGAGATTATAGTTGAAAACTTCCCTAACATGGGAAAGGAAATAGCCAATCAAGTCAAGGAAGCACAGAGAGTACCATACAGATAAACCCAAAGAGAAACATGCCAAGACATATATTAATCAAACTATCAAAAATTAAATACAGAGAAAAAATATTAAAAGCAGCAAGGGAAAAGCAACAAACAACATACAAAGGAATCCCCATAATGTTAACAGCTGATCTTTCAGCAGAAATTCTGCAAGCCTGAAGAGAGTAGCAGGACAAATTTAAAGTGATGAAAGGGAAAACCTACAACCAAGATTACTCTACCCATCAAGGATCTCATTCATATTTGACAGAGAAATTAAAACCTTTACAGACAAGCAAACGTTAAGAGAATACAACACCTCCAAACCAGCTCTACAACAAATGCTAAAGGAACTTCTCTAGGCAGGAAACACAGGAGAAGGAAAAGACCTACAAAAACAAACACAAAACAATTAAGAAAATGGTAATAGGAACATACATATCAATAATTACCTTAAATGTAAATGGATTAAGTGGTCCAACCAAAAGACATGGACTGGCTGAATGGAAACAAAAACATGACCCATATATACGCTGTCTACAAGAGACCCACTTCAGACCTAGGGACACATACAGACTGAAAGTGAGGAGATGGAAAAAGATATTCCATGCAAATGGAAACCAAAAGAAAGCTGAAGTAGCAATTCTCATATCAGGCAAAACAGACTTTAAAATAAAGACTATTACAAGAGACAAAGAAGGACATTACATAATGATCAAGGGATCAATCCAAGAAGAAGATATAACAATTGTAAATATTTATGCACCCAACAGAGGAGCACCTCAATACATAAGGCAAATGCTAACAGCCATATAAAGGGAAATCAATAGTAACAAAATCATAGTAGGAGACTTTAACAACCCACTTTCACCAATGGACAGATCATCCAAAATGCAAATAAATAAGGAAACACAAGCTTTAAATGATACATTAAACAAGACAGACTTAATTGATATTTATAGGACATTACATCAAAAAACAGCAGATTACACTTTCTTCTCAAGAGCTCATGGAACATTCTCCAGGATAGATAATATCTTGGGTCACAAATCAAGCCTTGGTAAATTTAAGAAAATTGAAATCGTATCAAGTATGTTTTCTGACAACAATGTTATGAGACTAGATATCAATTACAGGAAAAAAATCTGTTAAAAATACAAACACATGGAGGCTAAACAATACGCTACTAAGTAACCAAGAGATCACTGAAGCAAGCAAAGAGGAAATAAAAAAAATACCTAGAAAAAAATGACAATGAAAACACGATGACCCAAAACCTATGGAAAGCAGCAAAAGCAGTTCTAAGAGGGAAGTTTATAGCAATACAATCCTACCTCAAGGAACAAGAAACACCTCAAATAAACAACCTAACCTTACACATAAAGCGATTAGAGAAAGAAAAAAAAAATCCCTCAAAGTTAGCAGAAGGAAAGAAATCATAAAGATCAGATTAGAAATAAATGAAAAAGAAATGAAGGAAACAATAGCAAAGGTCAATAAAACTAAAAGCGGGTTTTTTGAGAAGATAAACAAAATTGATAAATCATTAGCCAGACTCATTAAGAAAAAAAGGGAGAAGACTCAAATCAATAGAATGAGAAATGAAAAAGGAGAAGTAACAACTGACACTGAAGAAATACAAAGAATCATGAGAGATTACTACAAGCATCTATATGCCAATAAAATGGACAAACTGGAAGAAATGGACAAATTTTTTCAAAAACACAACCTTCCGAGACTGAAACAGGAAGAAAAAAATATATAAACAGACCAATCACAAGCACTGAAATTGAAACTGTGACTAAAAATCTTCCAACACACAAAAGCCCATGACCTGATGGCTTCACAGGCAAATTCTGTCAAACATTTAGAGAAGAGCTAACACCTATCCTTCTCAAACTCTTCCAAAATATAGCTGAGGGGGGAACACTCCCAAACTCATTCTCTGAGGCCATCCTCACCCTGATACCAAACCCAGACAAAGATGTCACAAAGAAAGAAAACTACAGGTCAATATCACTGATGAACATAGATGCAAAAATCCTCAACAAAATACTAGCAAACAGAATCCAACAGCACATTAAATGATCATACACCATGATCAAGTGGGGTTTATTCCAGGAATGCAAGGATTCTTCAATATAGGCAAATCAATCAACGTGATAAGCCATATTAACAAATTGAAGGAGAAAAACCATATGATCATATCAATAGATGCAGAAAAAGCTTTTGATAAAATTCAACACACATTTATGATAAAAACCCTCCAAAAAGTAGGCATAGAGGGAACTTTCCTCAGCATAATAAAGGCCATATATGACAAACCCTCAGCCAACATTGTTCTTAATGGTGAAAAACTGAAACCATTTCCACTAAGATCATGAACAAGACAAGGTTGTCCACTCTCACCACTATTATTCAACATAGTTTTGGAAGTTTTAGCCACAGCAATAAGAGAAGAAAAGAAAAGTAATCGAAATTGGAAAAGAAGAAGTAAAGCTGTCACTGTTTGCAGATGACATGATACTATACACAGAGAATCCTAAAGATGCTACCACAAAACTACTAGAGCTAATCAATGAATTCGGTAGACTAAAAGGATACAAAATTAATGCAAAGAAATCTCTGGCATTCCTATACACTAATGATGAAAAATATCAAAGAGAAATTAAGGAAACATTCCCATTTACCACTGCAACACAAAGAATAAAATACCTAGGAATAAACCTACCTAATGAGACAAAAGACCTGTATGAAGAAAACAATAAGACACTGAGGAAAGAAATGAAAGATGATACAAATAGATGGAGAGATATACCATGTTCTTGGATTGGAAGAATCAACATTGTGAAAATAACCATACTAACCAAAGCAATCTACAGATCCAATGCAATCCCTATCAAACTACCAATGGCAGTTTTCACAGAACTAGAACAAAAAATTTCACAATTTGTATAGAAACACAAAAGACCCTGAATACCCAAAGCAATCTTGAGGAAGAAAACTGGAGCTGGAGGAATCAGGCTCCCTGGCTTCAGACTATACTACAAATCTGCAGTAATCAAGACAGTATGGTACTGGCACAAAAAACAGAAATATAGATCAGTGGAACAGGATAGAAAGTGCAGAGGTAAACCCATGCACATATGATCACCTTATCATTGATAAAGGAAGCAAAAGCATACAATGGAGAAAAGACAGCCTCTTCAGTAAGTGGTGCCTGGAAAACTGGACAGCTACATGTAAAAGAATGAAATTAGAACACTTTCTAACACCATACACAAAAAGAAACTCAAGGGCTTCCCTGGTGGTACAGTGGCTGAGAGTCCACCTGCCGATGCAGGGGACACAGGTTCGTGCCCCGGCCCAGGAAGATGCCACATGACGCGGAGCGGCTAGGCCCATGCACCATGGCCACTGAGCCTGCACGTACAGAGGCTGTGCTCCGCAACAGGAAAGGCCACAACACTGAAAGGCCCATGTACCGCAAAAAATAAAAAATAAAAAAAAACTCAAAATGGATTAAAGGCCTAAATATAAGGCCAGACACTATAAAATTCTTAGAGGAAAACATAGGCAGAACACTCTATGACATAAATCACAGCAAGATCCTTTTGGACCCACCTCCTAGAGAAATGGCAATAAAAACAAAAAGCAACAAATGGGACTTAATAAAACCTAAAGGCTTTTACACAGCAAAGGAAGCCATAAAAAAGACAAAAAGGCAACCCTCAGAATGGGAGAAATATTTGTAAATGAAGCAACTGACAAAGGAATAATCTCCAAAATATACAAGCACCTCATGCAGCTAAATATCAAAAAAAAAAACAACCCAATCCAAAAATGCGCAGAAGACCTAAATAGACATTTTTCCAAAGAAGCTATACAGATTGCCAAGAAACACATGAAAGGATGTTCAATATCACTAATCATTAGAGAAATGCAAATCAAAACCACAATGAGGTATCATCTCACACAAGTCAGAATGGCCATCATCAAAAAATCTACAAACAGGGCCTCCCTGGTGGCGCAAGTGGTTGGGAGTCCGCCTGCCGATGCAGGGGATACGAGTTCGTGCCCCGGTCTGGGGGGATCCCATATGCCGCGGGGCGGCTGGGCCCGTGGGCCATGGCCACTGAGCCTGCGCGTCCGGAGCCTGCGCGTCCGGAGCCTGTGCTCCGCAACGGGGGAGGCCGCAGCAGTGAGAGGCCCGCATACCGCAAAAAAAAAAAAAAAAAAAAAAAATCTACAAACAATAAATGCTGGAGTGGGTGTAGAGAAAAGGGAACCCTCTTGCACTGTTGGTGGGAAAATAAATTGATACAGCTACTATGGAGAACAGTATGGAGGTTCTTTAAAATCTAAAAATAGAACTACCATACAACCCAGCAATTTCACTACTGGGCATATACCCGGAGAAAACCATAATTCAAAAAAGAGTCATGTACCACAATGTTCATTGCAGCTCTATTTGCAATAGCCAGGACATGGAAGCAACATAAGTGTCCATCGAGAGATGAGTGGATAATGAAGAATTGGCACATATATACAATGGAATATCACCCAGCCATAAAAAGAAATGAAATTGAGCTATTTGTAGTGAGGTGGATGGACCTAGATTCTGTCATACAGAGTGAAGTCAGAAAGAGAAAAACAAATACCATATGTTAGCACATATATATGGAATCTAAAAAAAAAAAAAAGGTTCTGAAGAACCTAGGGGCAGGACAGGAGTAAAGACCAGACATAGAGAATGGACTTGAGGACATGGGGAGGGGGAAGGGGAAGCTGGGATGAAGTGAGAGAGTGGCATGGACATATATACACTACCAAATGTAAAATAGATAGCTAGTCGGAAGCAACCACATAGCACAGGGAGATCAGCTCAGTGCTTTGTGACCACCTAGACGGATGGGATAGGGAGGATGGTAGGGAGCCACAGGAGGGAGGAGATATGGGGATATACGTATATGTATAGTTGATTCACTTTGTTATAAAGCAGAAACTAACACACCATTGTAAAGCAATTATACTCTAATAAAGATATTAAAAAATAAAAAACAATAAAATCTAAGCAAAGTGTTTAAACATAGGAAAACAAAATACATAATCTGGTATTTTCTAGAAGATTTACCAGTACAGGAAAAAATGATTACAAAAGCTTAAAATAACAACTTGATATTTAAATATTCTTCTTGGTGCACAATTTTATGACCTACAGATGTTAAAAACAATCCACTTACATAGGTAACAGCAATGATGTGGATCAGGATCAACTTGCCTGATAGGAGTTCAATAAGCAATCATTGTTAGGCTAATTCTGCCTTCCTTTCCATCCGCACCCCTCAAATGGCTGATATGAAAAAGATTTTTATATTAATTGGAAAGATCACCCTCTTTTCCTCTCCTGGTGACCTGGCTTTCTATCTTTAGCAATCATATTTCAAAAGTAAAATTAAGACCTCTCAATATAAGTTAGAAAAAAAAATTTTTACAAAAGCAATCATTCTAGAAATTTGAAGTCACCCAGAAAGGGATATTTTGGTATCAATTTTCCACCATCCAATAGGGGAAAAAAGCTAGAGAAAAATGAACAATTTACAAGTTCATCTTTGAATTATTATGTATGTATTGTAATTGCCAGATTTTAACATCATTGCCAAATCAACATAACAAATACAATATTGTATAATATGTTTGTTAAAAATTTCAAATTCTGAACCAAAATTTTCTCTTTAATTTGTTGACGTGGTGTAACTTAGTAGAGACTTGACCTCCTATTGCTGAAAATGCCTTTACAAAGATAATAGGTAATCAGTTTCTATAAATTGGGCTCTGGCTACCTAAAAGTAATGTTTCCTACTTTTCTTTATTCAGATGCTTTTATGAAACATGAAGGAATCAGAGGTGGAGTAGGGAATATGGATTTGGGAATATGTAAAGAATAGTGATTATGTGGGGCACAATAGAATGGAAGGATGCAGGGAAGGGAGAAACTGCATTAGCCTGGACATTTAATTTCCATTTGGAAGAAGGAGGAAAACAGATCATTGTGAAGTTTCCACCACATGTCAGGCCCTTTCATAATCTTACTTAATGTTCGTGGCAACTGTGTGAGAGAGTATTTTTCCCCATTTTACAAATGAAAGAACAAGGATTAAATAAAACATTCAAGATCCCATAGCGACCAACCTGGGAATAGAATCCCTGTCTGTATGATTCCAGGACCTGCCTCCATTCCCTTCTGGATAGGAGAAGAGGGATCTGAAAAGAAGAGATTATTCCAGAAAACAGGAACTATTTGTATGCTGGTACCAGAAGACTCTGAACAAACTACAGAAATGTAGTTTATTCTTCAATGATTCAGTGATGTTTTAGTCAAAATACTGGCTATTACATTGAATATTATTTTCTGCCCTGATCTTTAGGTTCTAGCATGGGAACTTTCTCAATCAATGTAACCATTGTTAAACCACCAAAGGAGTTAAGAATTCTTGTTCTACGCAAATAGCTCCTTGATCTAACTACAAAATGCTTTTCATAGCCTGAGAAAATTCTGAGATATTAATGAGTGTATGCATGTGACATCCCTTGAGTTCCTTGCAAAAAAGGGCTAAGTATAAAAGTTATGTTATTCTCTATTTTCTCCTTTTACTTGATGTCTTGCCTAAGCTGACTGTGACTTGTTGATTCTGCTAATCTCCAGAAAAATGAAGCCACCCTTCAATGCCTAAATAAAAACAGAGGTCAGTTAATGGTTTAAGTTCTACCTCCCGGCTTCCAGGAACAAAGAAAGGTGCTTTGATTTCATTTCCATAAGTTTAATGTGTATGCATTGTCAGATTAACTTAATAAGAATTCACAAACTAGTGGTAAGAGCAGGTGATGTGAGCATTAGAGAGATTGTCCTGACAAAATTTGAGAGCTACCTTTCAAGAATCCAGGAGGTAAACAGGGGGAGCTGGGGAAATAGCTGTTAATGGAGCCAGCAATATTCCAAGTGAACGTATTTGATTTTATAAAACATTGAAGATTCCATCAATGTGGTGACCCAGAACACAAACTCAGAAGAAAAAAATTTTTTGACAGGGAATGGGTTGTTTGTAAATGGATTTTAAGTGCACTAGATTTGTATGTATTTGTTATAATATTACTTAAAAAGCTAATCATGTAATTTATAATTAGCAGGAGATAGTCCCTCTGGATCAAGAAAAGAATTTTAACTCAATATGTAGAGCCGTTGATTCTATTTTTCAACTACACTCAGCCTCTTTTTATCCTGTTCTTCTCTCTGCTTTCTCACCAGGACCTTCAGCCTCTTTTTCTACTGGTTTCTTTCCATCAACATTTAAACATGATCAATGTGTCATTTGTCTAAAACAAATAAGCAAATAAAGCCCTCTCAATCCCACAACATCCTCTACTGATTGTCCAATCTAATCTTTCATAGCCAACTTTTTCTTGAAAACATTTTCTTTGTGTTTTATACAGAGTAAAAAATATGTATTTCTCTTATGAAATAATGTTCTGCTAGTACTTGATGCATTCTTCTATTATAACCTTTATCACATTACATCATGATTGTTTCCATCTATACGATGTATCAAGATTGCTTTCATTCATACGTGGTTTGTAAATCCATAGTCCCAATCTATCCTTTTGTCCTGCAATCTCACCCAAGATATCTCTAACTACCTATTGGACATCTTTATTAGGCATCTCATAGCACTCCACACTCAGCTTGTCCAAAACTGACTCATCATCATCCCCCACCCCAAATTTACTTTTTTTCTCAAGTCTTCCCTATCTCAATGAAAGACAGCTCCATCTACTCCATTTTCCAATTCAGAAATCTAGGTATCCTTTATTTCTCCTCACACTTAGTAGTTAACCTCTACATATTGCCAATTTATCCCCTAAATACTGCTTGGAATACCCATTTTCCTCCATCTCACTATCTCTATTCTAAGGCCATATCACCACTATTTCCCTGAATTACTGGAACTGCCTCCTTACCCTCCTATCTACTTTACAACTTGCTTAGAATGATCTTTCCTTTCACTCCACTGCCAAAATCCTTACCCATTGCCTATATAACAAATGATCAATTCTTTAAACATGGCTTGCAAGTCCCCACCTATATCTCCAGTTTCATTGCTTATTTCTACCTCCTAGACAAGCCTATTCTAGAGTGACACAGAGATTTTTTTCTCATTCTTTGACCTGCCACATTCTCATGGTGAGACCTTAATTTTTGTAGTTCCCACTCTTTAGAACATTCTCCCATTCTCCCCTCCTCCAACCTAAGAAATCCTTAACATCCTTCAGGTCTCTGCTTCTTGCTGGAAGCCTCCCCTTGGTGTGTAGACAAGTTTAGGTTCTCTTCTATATGGTCCCATAAACCCTTTATTTCTTCTAAGGTACTACTCATCAGACTTTATTTTAATTCTTATGTAATTCTCTAGCTTTTCTAATAGAGTTCATATTTTTTAAGAAAAGAAAGCATGTCTCTTCCTGATCTTACTCTATCCCCAGCTTCTAGCACAGTGCCTTACAATTAGTAGGCACTTAAGAAAATTTGTATGTAAAGGATCATATCCAAAATAAAAAGTAATATTATTTAAGCATACAAATTCTTGATAGCTAACTGTATCACTTTCTTATATCAGAGAACACAGATTCAGATCTCTCTGAATAGCATGACCATATAATTGTTGATCCACATCAGGACATTTTTGACAGCAAAGGGGATAATATTGATGAATTAAAGATAAACAGGGGTAAACTAAGACTGCTGCAGGCAAACCAGGACATGTGGTCACCTTCCCTTAGGAGAAAGGCTGATAACATAAATAAATAAAGCACAAGCATGTCTGTTTTGTCTGGTGGCGGGGTTTGGGAATGTTCTATTGATCTGGAGATTGCAGTAACTATGCAGCTCCTGATAATTATTGCCATGCTGGAATTTAGACCTAGTCTTAACAGATCTTCTTATTTATCAAGAAAAATAGAAAATCCTGATTTTATCTGAAATATCCTAATGTTTTAATGTAGTCAACTCATTTTAAAAGTTTTAAAACAAAACTTCTAAGTATGGACAGGAGTTAAAATCAAAATATGTAATCACCTACATAATCCAGACACACAGACATCAGTGAAAGCCACTGCATAGGAGCAGGGTACTCCAGGCGTTACACATTTAGCTGCTGAGTCGTAAGGAGGTTCAGAAAAATCCCAAGAAAGGAGCCCAGGCAACCAGGATATTAGGAGGATACTCAGGAGACCTGAAAGCATCTCAATATTCTAAATCCAGTAGAGCTACACCTAACTATCATTCCTGGTATAGATATAAGAAATATTTCATGAGAATCCCTAGAATGTGTTTGTTAAAACCCAAATAACTGAGTTACTTCCACATTAGTGTGTTGATTTTTATTTTCTACTCATTCATCACAATCACCCCCTAAATGCTGTCTGTGTTTGATTTGCCCCTATATTGGGTATTAAAGGTTCAGAATTTCATGCTCCCTGCCTCTACTACAGAGTTTTACTAGACAACTGCAAAACAAGTACCATTAGTTGCCAATGCTTAAATCATCAGTTTGGTGGATATAACTTTGGTTGGAAAGATTTAGCACAGCTTCTACCTCCCCATCCACGACTCCTCACCCACAATTTGCCCATTAGTGATATCTGTCTAATATCATAGTTCAGTCTGCAAGCTTTTGCTTAGTCTGGTAATAATGCATTCAAAATGGTTTCATGATCAAGGACTGGATGAGTAATTGACCAAACAGCTTGTGCTATTTATATTCTCCAAATGTTTATAAAACAGATTTAAAAACATGATTATGCTAAGGATATAATTAAATAATGAGCCACAAAGAATCTTTGAGATCATCTAGCCCAGCCTCTTCACTTTACAGCTGAGGAAACTTCACCTGGGAGAGGCTGCACAATTTATTGAAGTCACACAACCTGCCAGATGCAATGTTTAAGTTCTCTCAGTGTCAACAAAGAGTTCGCCAGTGACAGAAGTTTCAGCATATGGGTAGGGATGGAGGTAACAGGATTTGGGAGAGGAGTTTGGGAACCAGAAGTAGATACTAGCTGGTTACCAGATAGTATCTTTAAAGAGACAAATAAACTGCCAGTGACCTAACCACAAAGCTGAGGCATACTTCCTTCTGAGGGATTAATTCCTTCCCAGTCATCTGAGGAACAAAGTGGCATCCACCAGGAAATACTTCTGATCACAGATCCACTGGGTAGTGGAGATTTTTACTTAATTTTGTTATTTTATTTCTATCTCTAAACTTCATACTCTAGTCATTCACCTCCCCTCACAGCCTCATTTCCATTCAGTTTAAATCTCCCCTTTGCCTTTTGCTTTCTCCTTAATGATGTTTATCTCATTCCTTACCACCATGCCCTGGTATTCCAAAGAACTGTTCTAGTTCCCTTAAATTTTCCCATGGAATATTCCATTTATCTCCTCATCTCTACTGAAACCTGGATTTTCTGTAGCAGCACCACTTCCCTCAACAATTTTCCAAGTGAGCACTTTTTATTCTCCTTCTTGCTTCCTGTTCCACGGCTCACCGAGTCACCTGAAGCCCAGGTCATTCTTGAGTTATCTTGGGGTCCTGTCTTCTCTGTCTCCAAAATTGTGTTTCAAAAATAACTTCAGAGGCCATCTCCTCCTCTTCGTCTCTATAACCACTGCCTAGTTCATGCACTTAAAGTTTCTAACTCAAAACCTTGTAATTGACCCTTGAATGATCCCTCCACTTCCAGCTCCTTCATATTCAGCCCATTCTCCACAGAGCCACCAGAGTTTTCTGTCTAAAGCACAAAACTGATAAAGTCACTACAGCACATGTGTCCCATCATTTACCAAATAAAGTCAAAATGGCTTAGCAGTAAAAATGCTTATATGCTTTGACTTGGTGAATGAAATTAGAGGAACTTATTCTTAAATAATCAGATATGTGGAGAAATGTTTATTTTCAATAATAATGTTCTCTGTAGTGTTTTTAGACAAAACTCCCCCAAAATGAAATAAACCTGAATGTTCTCAAATAGAAAAACTGTTCTAAATTTTAGAATATTTATAAGGTGGATTATAATGTAACTATTAAAAATTATGTTTATAAAAATTTCTATTGCTAGCCAAACTGTATAAACCTACTATAACCTAACTCCCCAACTGATTACAGCTAAAATCTCTGGACAAAAATACAGAAAGTAATTAACTGAGGATACTGAATAGTGTACAAAAGCAGATTAGGGAGGGACAGTCAAAGCTAGAGGAAGGAATCCATATGAGTGTGAATTTCCCAGGATTTTTCTCCTCTTTTCCCTCATGATATAAATTTGTGAGTGTACCCCAATCATAGAAATGTAGTGGTGACACCTAAGATGCCAAAAGAAACTTAACCTTTTGGACCAGTGACCAGGGCTAAAGGTCCTCTGCAAGACAGAAAGTGTAGAAGAACCCAATAGAAAAGGGAGTTGAAGAAGGGAATTCCTTAATTCTATGTATAAATCAGCAAAAGTCCTGAGCTCATGTCTGAGTTGTGAGTGCATAGGGAAGACCCACAGTAATGTAGAAAAAGTTTTGAGACTTATACTATAATATAAAGCATCATCCGAGTTCCTGACTTATCCCTGCGTGGCACATAAGTGGCACAGATCCAAAGCAACGTGGCAAAGGTTTGGAAGCTAAGCTGATATTGAAACCAGTACTAAATAAGGTGAGAAAAAAAGTTATGATCTGACCCTAAACAAGTTAAATGGCTGCTCAAACAACAACAAAATTAAGAACATTGTCAATAGAATTTTAACAGAACCCAGACTCTCAAAACATAATGTTCAAAGGGTGCAGTAAATATCCAAAAGTACTCAATATACAAAAATTCCAGAAAATATGATGAATTAACAAAAGAAAAAACAATCAACAGTTGCCAAGCACAAAGCAACTCAAAAATTAGAATTGCACAGAATGATTATTCCTCTATTAGTTAAAAGTAAACACACTTGAAATGAATGGAAAAATAGAAGTTTTCAGTAGAGAATTAAAAACTAATAAAAATGAAAACTTTACAACTAAAAAAATACAATATGTAATCTTTTTTAAATTCACTTATGAGTTCAATAGGATGGAGACAGAAGAGAATCTGGGAACTCACAGAGATATACCAACTGAAATTATTGCATCTAAGGAATGGAGGAGACTATATTAAAAAAAAGCATAATAAAGCTTTAGATACCTGTGGGACAATATCAAAAGTTCTAACACTTTGTCCCTCAAGTCCTATAAGGAGACAGAGAAAAACAATAGTGTAGAAAACAATACTTGAAGAAATACTAGCTAAATTATCCCCAAATTAGTGAAAGACATAGATTGAGAGATTCGAGAAGTTCAGTAAACTCTGAACAAGATAAACTCAAAGGAAATTATGTTCAGACATATCATGACCAAACACAAATACCAAAGATAAAGGAAAAATCTTCAAAGTAGTGAGAGGAAAATGATAAATTATATTTAGGGAACAACAATTCCAAGGACTGTAGTTTTCTCACCAGAAAATAGTAAAACAAATATTTTAGATATTGAAAGAAAAGAACTGTCCACCCCAAATTCTATTGTCAATGAAAATATCCATTAGACATGAAGGTGAAATAAAGATATTACCAGATGAAAGAAAACTAAAAGAATTTGTTGACAACAGATCTGCTCCAAATGATATACTAAAGGAATTTCTTCATATTTAAGAGAAGTAAAGCCAATCCTACACAATCTCTTCCAGAAAACAGAAGAAAAGGAAACTCTTCCCAAATCATATTATGAGGCCAGAATTACCCTTATGCCAAAACCAGGTAACAACACTAAAAGAAAATTACAGACCAATATCCCTCACAAACATAGATACAGAAATTCTAAACAAAATAATATCAAATTGAATCCAGCAATATATGAAGAAGGTAATACATCATAACCAAGTGGTGTTTGTCTTGAAATGCAAGGCTGGGCAAACATCTGAAAATCTATCAGTGTAATTTACCATACCAACATTTTAAAGATTAAGAAACATGATCATATCCATAAATGTAGAAAACTCTGAAATTTTTCAACATGCATTCATGATCTCAGTAAAGAATATAAAAGAAATTCCTTAGTTTGATAAAGGACATTGTGATGGTTAATTTTGTGTTTCACAGTGACTGGGCCGAGGAATGTCCAGATTAAACATCATTTCTGGGTGTGTATGTGACTGTGTTTCCAGATAATATTAGCATTTGAATCAGTGGATTCAGTGAAGTAGATTGCTCCCCTCCCAATGTAGTGGGCATCATCAATCCATTGAGGGCCTGAATAGGACAAAAAGGTGGAGGAAGGAGGAATTTACCCTTTTTGCTTCCTGCCTGTTTTCTTGAGCTGGGAATCAGTCTCCCCTGGCCCTCGGACTGGAATTTACACTATTGGCTCCCCTGGTTCTTAGGCCTTCAGACTGGGACTGAAATTACACCACTAGCTTTCCTGGGTCTCCAACTTGGAAACAGAAGATCATGGGACTTCTCAGCCTCCATCCCTCATAATTGTGTGAGCCAATTCCTCTAAATAAACAAATAAATAAATATGTGTGTGTATATATATATCCTATTGATTCTGTTTCCTTGGAGAACCTCAATTAATACAGTCATCTACCAAAATACATACATACATTCATAATGTCTTCCTCCAAAATCGGGAACAAGGCAAGGATGTCCACTCTCACCACTGCTATTCAAGGTCATACTGGAAGTCCTGGGCAGTGCAATAAAGCAATACAAAGAATTAAGGGGAGTACAGATTGGAATGGAAGAAATAAAACTTTATTTTCAGATATCATTTCCTACATAAAAAATATCAAGAAACTGACCAAAAAGCACTTATCACTAACAAGTATAACAGTCACAAAATACGAGGTCAAAAATGCCTAGGATCATCATCCTCAAAACTAAAAACACTGAAGAAAGAATCAAAAGATTGAATAATGGAGAGATAAATCATGTTGTTCATGAATTGGAGAAAATACCAGTAGGATGTCAATTCTCCCCAGACTGATCAATAAGTTCATTACAAACTCAGTCAAATTCCCAGCAGGATTATTTTGCAGATAACTGACAAGCTGATTATAAAATGTATATGAATAAGCAAAGGAACTAGAAGAACAAACTTTTTGAAAAGAAAAACATGAAAGTTGCATATGATTTGATTTCAAGACTTACCTTAAAACCACAGTAATAAAGACAGTGTAGTACTGGTGAACAGATACACACATAGGTCAATGGAATGAACAGAGAGTGCAGAAATAGGCCCATACGCCTATGGGCAATTGACTTTGACAGAAGTGCAAAGCTGATTTGATGGAGAAATGATAGCCTATTGTACATATGGTGGTAGAACAATTAAATACACATATGCAAAATAATGAACCCAATACATTCCTCACACCTTATATAAAAATTAACTCAAACACATAGACCTATATATGAAAGCTAAAACTATAAAACATAGAAGAAAGTGCAAGAGAAAAACTCTGTCCTGTGGGTTTGACAAAGGAATTTTAGATACACCAAAAGCACAACCCATAAAAGAAAAAAGTTATAAATTGACCTTATCAAAATATAAACTTTACCCTGTTAAGAGAATGAAAAACAAGCCACATACTGGGAGAAAATATTTGCCAATCACATATTTGACGAAGGACTTGACCCAGAATATCTAAAGAATTCTGAAAACTTGATAATAAGAAAACAGACAACCCCATTTAAAAAATGGGATAGAGTCTTGAATAGACACTTCACCAAAGAATATGGATCCAAATAAGCACATGACAAAATGCTCAACATCATTACTCATCAAGGATATACATATTAAAACCACAATGATACATTACACGCCTATTAAAATGGTTTTAAAATACTGTTACTGTCAAGTGCTGATGAGGATGGACAGCAACCTGAACACTCATACCTTGCTTGTGAGAATGAAAAATAGTATGGCCACTTTGGAAAACAGCTTGCCAGTTTGTTATATATCTAAATATTAATGATCCAGCCATCCCACACTTAGGTATTTATCCAAAGGAAATGAAAATTATGTTCACACAAAAACCTATATGAATGTTTTAGCATCTTTGTTCGTAATTGCTGAAAACTGGAAGCAACTCAGATGTCCTTCGGCCCATATATGGATGAGCCATCTCTGGTGCATTCATTTAATAAAATGTTAATCAGTGATAAAGAGGCAACAACATGGGTAACTCTTAGATGATGCCATTGTATGATATTATGGAAAAGGACAAAATGATAATTACTGGTTAGTGATAAATTAGTGATTGCCAGTTTGGGGGCTGGTGGAAGGATTAACCACAAAGGAGAGGTATAAGGGAATTTGCTGGGGGTTGTGAGGGAACTGCTCTGTATCTTGATTATGGTGGTGGTTGTACAACTCTATGCACTTATCAAAGCTCACAGAACTATATATCAGAATGAGTGACTTCTACTGTACGTAATTAATAAAATATTTTAAAATAACGTGTTTGGAAGAATGTTTAATTACATGGGAAGTTGTCATTAAAAATCAAGAAACAAAAGTATCTCCCAATTGTGTGAAGAAAGAAAATCAACAGAAGAAAAATACTTTAAAACATTAGCCACAGGAGGTGTCATATCAGAACGGACAATTTATGGATGAATGTTATTTTCTCCTTTCTCCTTATTTTTCCCCAAACTACTTACAAAGAACATATACTGCCTTTAAAATCAGAGAAAGATAGCCAATGCTATTTAAAATGAATGATCTTGGCTCATAACTGTACATTAGATTTTCCATATATCCTATAGATTTCTCAAATATGTATATGCATACATGTTTAAAGGTAAATTAATCCTCTCTCTGTTCCCAAATCTTCTCTCTTAGTCATCTTTACTATCTCAGGAAAGGCTCATCATCCATCCAGTCTCCCATTTCCCCAGACTAAAATTGACCATTGGCCCTCCCTGTTTTACATCCACCCTCCCTACTCTACCCACCTTCCAAATTTCCTGTTGCTTTAACCTCCAAAATATCCCTGAATTCACTTACTTCCACCTCTACTGGTACTGCCTAGGGCTAAATATTTTTCACTAGAACACTGCAACATTCTCCTATTACATTTCTCTTTGTTTAAAGTGACCTTTTCCCAATCAAACCTCCACTCCGCTCTCAGAGGAATCTTTCCAGAAAACAAATTTGACCATGTAGTTCTTCTTCTTAAAACATACTGGTGGCTACCTATTGCCTGTGAAATGAAGTTCAGACTTCCTAATGTACAAAGTCTTTCATTACTTTAACTATTTCATTAATGTCTTATAATTAAATTAATAAATGAATGGGCAAATAGAACATATTACACTTGGAAGATATATCTGCAGAAGACATAAAAAGAAGATTTGTTCTGGTCCCTTCAGCCCTATTCTCCCCACTCCCTCAATTTATAAGCTTCTCTTATGTTTCAGGAGGAAGCATTTAAGACCACAATATGAAATTCCTGCTAGATGAGGTTCTGTACTCAGGAAAATCAGTCAGCTCAGTACTTACTCTACACTCTGTTCTTTTCAACTTTCTCCCCTCAGGACTTTATTGGGGAAGGAGATCCAGAAACAGACCTACACATCAATTGTCCATTGTAACATTCATACGTCTCTAAGCACTCTCATGAAGAAGGGGTAAACTAAAGAATGACAAAAATGTATCTTTATTTTCTGTGCAAAGGTAAAAATTAAGGTTGCTATGTGCTTTATAATTCTACTTATAATGATGTAGCATTTATACTTTGGTCTATTATTTTTTATAAATTTATTTATTTATTTTTGGCTGCATTGGGACTTCGTTGCTGTGCACGGGCTTCCTCTCTAGTTGTGGTGAGAGGGGGCTACTCTTCGTTGCAGTGCACAGGCTTCTCATTGTTGTGGCTTCTCTTTGTGCTCTAGAGCCCTAGATCACGGGCTCTAGGGTATGCGGGCTTCAGTAGTTGTGGCACAGGGGCTCAGTAGTTGTGGCTTGCTGGCTCTAGAGTGCAGGCTCAGTAGTTGTGGCGCACGGGCTTAGTTACTCCACAGCAAGTAGGATCTTCCCGGACCAGGGCTCGAACTCGTGTCCCCCGACTGGCAGGCAGACTCTCAACCACTGCGCCACCAGGGAAGTTCCTATACTTTCTTTGGTCTATTAAAATAGCATTTCACATACTTATTTCCATTTGCAACCATATGATCCGATAAGACCATCATAAAAACTTGGTTATTGTAAGGTATTATATCAAATCAGGTACTGTCTCTTTGTATTATATATTTAGGTCTTGTACAAAAGATAAGCATTTATCAAAATTAGATGTGGTATCAAGGCAGGAAATATGCCCAAAACAATATTCTTTCCATTAGAGTGGCATTTAGATTCTAGAATCCCCATTGTGGCATTTCCCTTACCTAACAAAAGCTGGAATAAAAGAGATTCTTGTTTATTACACATTTCTTGGAAAACTTCATGGTGGTCATCTCAAAACATGTGCTTTCCCAGGAAGTAGTGGCTTCAAAATTGTAAGTGAATATTTCATGTGTAATTCAGTAGACTTTGTTTAATTCAAACTTAATTTTATTGTGTTTTATCAACAAATAATATTTTGTTATCCAGTAAAATTACACATGTGATCTTTTACCTTATGTTCCTTTGGATATTTAATTTAAAAGAAGAAATATGTAGAAGATCAACATATGCATATAGAGTGAAGATTTATTCAAGTGAATTTATTCATAATGGAATAGAATTTTAACATTTGAAGTAGGATTATAATTATGCCTTCATTATACTATTATGTCAAAATGTAGGATGCGGATAATTATTTTAATGTGTATTTCTTTAACAATGACAATTATTAGTTTTTAAGTCAGAAAAGCATAAAGAAAACAAAATGGCTCATAAGTTTAGCTAATGACTACCATAAATAAATAAATAAATAAATTTAAAACTAATACATTCACTATTGAAGAATATTCAAATACTACCAAAAAAATGTATATAATGAAATGCAAAAAATATTTTTCTCCACCCAGAGTTTATTACTCAAAATATAATCACAGTTAATATCTTCAGAAACTCTCAAAATAGTATTTGTCCAAAAGAAATATACACTTTAATTTTTTTATCTCTACCATTTGGCTTATTAATATACTTCTTTGTTTTATGTTTCTAGTGGTTCTAGTATATAGCTTTAATTTTTCATAGTCTACACCAAATATTATTAGGCCACATCAAGTATATTTCTCTCATCCTGTCCTTTTTACTCTTGTCATACATTTCTTCGTATGTTATAGTTTTATTATTTTCATTTAAAATAATCAACTATCTGTCAAAGAAATTAAAAATGAGAAAAATGTCTTTTATATGTGCCCACATACATTCAGTATTCTTCATTCTAATACATCAATCCAAGTTTCCATCTGGTATAATTTTTTTAACCTGAAGTTATGGTGGGGCAAGTTTGCTGATAATTAATTCTCTCAGCTTTTATTTGTCTAAAAAAGTATTTCCTCTTCCTTCATTTTTGAAAGATACTTTTGTCAGGTACAGAATTCTGTGTTAACAGATTTTTTTTCACTCAGAATTTTAATTATGTCACTACCTTGTCTTCTGTCTTACAAGTTTCTGACAAGAAATCACTTGTAGTTTGTTCATCTGAATGTATTGAATCTTTTCCTCTGTCTCTTTCAAAGTTTTCTCTATGTTATTTGTTTTCAGCAATTTGATTATAATGTTTGGTGTGGTTTTTATCCTACTCAGATTCACTGAGTATTTTTAATCTGTGGGTTTATAGTTTTCACCAAATTTCAAACATTTTTAACCATTATTTCTTCAGATATTTTTCTATGTCCCCACCCAACTGCACATAAGCTAAACTGCTTTATCTCATCCTACTGCTCACCTACTCTGTGTTCATTTTGTTCAATCATTTTCCTCTTTGTGTTTTATTTTATTTTATTTTATTTATTTTTTTTTTTTTTACAAATTTAATCAGTTATACATATACATATGTTCCCATATCCCCTCCCTTTTGCGTCTCCCTCCCACCCTCCCTATCCCACCCCTCCAGGCGGTTACAAAGAACCGAGCTGATCTCCCTGTGCTATGCGGCTGCTTCCCACTAGCTATCTACCTTACGTTTGGTAGTGTATATATATCCATGCCGCTCTTTCACTTTGTCACAGCTTACCCTTCCCCCTCCCCATATCCTCAAGTCCATGCTCTAGTAGGTCTGTGTCTTTATTCCTGTCTTACCCCTATGTTCTTGATGACATTTTTTTCTTAAATTCCATATATATGTGTCAGCATACAGTATTTGTCTTTCTCTTTCTGACTTACTTCACTCTGTATGACAGACTCTAGGTCCATCCACCTCATTACAAATAGCTCAATTTCATTTCTTTTTATGGCTGAGTAATATTCCATTGTATATATGTGCCACATCTTCTTTATCCATTCATCCGATGATGGACACTTAGGTTGTTTCCATCTCTGGGCTATTGTAAATAGGGTTGCTATGAACATTTTGGTACATGTCTCTTTTTGAATTATGGTTTTCTCAGGGTATATGCCCAGTAGTGGGATTGCTGGGTCATATGGTAGTTCTATTTGTAGTTTTTTAAGGAATCTCCATACCGTTCTCCATAGTGGCTGTACCAATTCACATTCCCACCAGCAGTGCAAGAGTGTTCCCTTTTTTGCACACCCTCTCCAGCATTTATTGTTTCTAGATTTTTTGATGATGGCCATTCTGACTGGTGTGAGATGATATCTCATTGTAGTTTTGATTTGCATTTCTCTAATGAGTAAAGATGTTGAGCATCCTTTCATGTGTTTGTTGGCTGTCTGTATATCTTCTGTGGAGAAATGTCTATTTAGGTCTTCTGCCCATTTTTGGATTGGGTTGTTTGTTTTTTTGCTATTGAGCTGCATGAGCTGCTTATAAATTTTGGAGATTAATCCTTTGTCAGTTGCTTCATTTGCAAATATTTTCTCCCATTCTGAGGGTTGTCTTTTGGTCTTGTTTATGGTTTCCTTTACTGTGCAAAAGCTTTGAAGTTTCATTAGGTCCCATGTGTTTATTTTTGTCTTTATTTCCATTTCTCTAGGAGGTGGGTCAAAAAGGATCTTGCTGTGATTTATGTCATAGAGTGTTCTGCCTATGTTTTCTTCTAGGAGTTTGATAGTGTCTGGCCTTACATTTAGGTCTTTAATCCATTTTGAGCTAATTTTTGTGTATGGTGTTAGGGAGTGATCTAATCTCATACTTTTACATGTCCCTGTCCAGTTTTCCCAGCACCACTTATTGAAGAGACTGTCCTTTCTCCACTGTACATTCCTGCCTCCTTTATCAAAGATAAGGTGACCATATGTCCGTGGGTTTATCTCTGGGCTTTCTATCCTGTTCCATTGATCTATCTTTCTGTTTTTGTGCCAGTACCATACTGTCTTGATTACTGTAGCTTTGTAGTATAGTCTGAAGTCAGGGAGCCTGATTCCTCCAGCTCCGTTTTTCGTTCTCAAGATTGCTTTGGCTATTCGGGGTCTTTTGTGTTTCCATACAAATTGTGAAATTTTTTGTTCTAGTTCTGTGAAAAATGCCATTGGTAGTTTGATAGGGATTGCATTGAATCTGTAGATTGCTTTGGGTAGTAGAGTCATTTTCACAATGTTGATTCTTCCAATCCAAGAACATGGTACATCTCTCCATCTATTTGTATCATCTTTAATTTCTTTCATCAGTGTTTTATAATTTTCTGCATACAGGTCTTTTGTCTCCTTAGGTAGGTTTATTCCTAGATATTTTATTCTTTTTGTTGCAATGGTAAATGGGAGTGTTTCCTTGATTTCACTTTCAGATTTTTCATCATTAGTATATAGGAATGCCAGAGATTTCTGTGCATTAATTTTGTATCCTGCAACTTTACCAAATTCATTGATTAACTCTAGTAGTTTTCTGGTGGCATCTTTAGGATTCTCTATGTATAGTATCATGTCATCTGCAAACAGTGACAGCTTTACTTCTTCTTTTCCCATTTGGATTCCTTTTATTTCCTTTTCTTCTCTGATTGCTGTGGCTAAAACTTCCAAAACTATGTTGAATAAGAGTGGTGAGAGTGGGCAACCTTGTCTTGTTCCTGATCTTAGTGGAAATGGTTTCAATTTTTCACCATTGAGGACGATGCTGGCTGTGGGTTTGTCATATATGGCCTTTATTATGTTGAGGAAAGTTCCCTCTATGCCTACTTTCTGCAGGGTTTTTATCATAAATGGGTGTTGAATTTTGTCAAAAGCTTTCTCTGCATCTATTGTGATGATCATATGGTTTTTCTCCTTCAGTTTGTTAATATGGTGTATCACGTTGATTGATTTGCGTATATTGAAGAATCCTTGCATTCCTGGAATAAACCCCACTTGATCATGGTGTATGATCCTTTTAATGTGCTGTTGGATTCTGTTTGCTAGTATTTTGTTGAGGATTTTTGCATCTATGTTCATCAGTGATATTGGCCTGTAGTTTTCTTTCTTTGTGACATCCTTGTCTGGTTTTGGTATCAAGGTGATGGTGGCCTCGTAGAATGAGTTTGGGAGTGTTCCTCCCTCTGCTATATTTTGGAAGAGTTTGAGAAGGATAGGTGTTAGCTCTTCTCTAGATGCTTGATAGAATTCGCCTGTGAAGCCATCTGGTCCTGGGCTTTTGTTTGTTGGAAGATTTTTAATCACAGTTTCAATTTCAGTGCTTGTGATTGGTCTGTTCATATTTTCTATTCCTTCCTGATTCAGTCTTGGCAGGTTGTGCATTTCTAAGAATTTGTCCATTTCTTCCAGGTTGTCCATTTTATTGGCATAGAGTTGCTTATAGTAATCTCTCATGATCTTTTGTATTTCTGCAGTGTCAGTTGTTACTTCTCCTTTTTCATTTCTAATTCTATTGATTTGAGTCTCCTCCCTTTTTTTCTTGATGAGTCTGGCTAATGGTTTATCAATTTTGTTTATCTTCTCAAAGAACCAGCTTTTAGTTTTATTGATCTTTGTTATCGTTTCCTTCATTTCTTTTTCATTTATTTCTGATCTGATTTTTATGATTTCTTTCCTTCTGCTAACTTTGGGATGTTTTTGTTCTTCTTTCTCTAATTGCTTTAGGTGCAAGGTTAGGTTGTTTATTCGAGATATTTCCTGTTTCTTAAGGTGGGATTGGATTGCCATAAACTTCCCTCTTAGAACTGCTTTTGCTGCATCCCATAGGTTTTGGGGCGTCGTGTCTCCATTGTCATTTGTTTCTAGGTATTTTTTAATTTCCTCTTTGATTTCTTCAGTGATCACTTCGTTATTAAGTAGTGTATTGTTTAGCCTCCATGTGTTTGTATGTTTTACAGCTCTTTTCCTGTAATTGATATCTAGTCTCATAGCATTGTGGTCGGAAAAGATACTTGATACAATTTCAATTTTCTTAAATTTACCAATGCTTGATTTGTGACCCAAGATATGATCTATCCTGGAGAATGTTCCATGAGCACTTGAGAAAAATGTGTATTCTGTTGTTTTTGGATGGAATGTCCTATAAATATCAATTAAGTCCATCTTGTTTAATGTATCATTTAAAGCTTGTGTTTCCTTATTTATTTTCATTTTGGATGACCTGTCCATTGGTGAAAGTGGGGTGTTAAAGTCCCCTACTATGATTGTGTTACTGTCGATTTCTCCTTTTATGGCTGTTAATATTTCCCTTATGTATTGAGGTGCTCCTATGTTTGGTGCATAAATATTTACAATTGTTATATCTTCTTCTTGGATTGATCCCTTGATCATTATGTAGTGTCCTTCTTTGTCTCTTCTAGTAGTCTTTATTTTAAAGTCTATTTTGTCTGATATGAGAATTGCTACTCCAGCTTTCTTTTGGTTTCCATTTGCATGGAATATCTTTTTCCATCCCCTTACTTTCAGTCTGTATGTGTCTCTAGGTCTGAAGTGGGTCTCTTGTAGACAGCATATATATGGGTCTTGTTTTTGTATCCATTCAGCCAGTCTGTGTCTTTTGGTGGGAGCATTTAGTCCATTTACATTTAAGGTAATTATCAATATGTATGTTCCTATTCCCATTTTCTTAATTGTTTTGGGTTTGTTATTGTAGGTCTTTTCCTTCTCTTGTGTGTCTTGCCTAGAGAAGATCCTTTAGCATTTGCTGTAAAGCTGGTTTGTTGGTGCTGAACTCTCTCAGCTTTTGCTTGTCTGTAAAGGTTTTAATTTCTCCATCAAATCTGAATGAGATCCTTGCTGGGTAGAGTAATCTTGGTTGCAGGTTTTTCTCCTTCATCACTTTAAGTATGTCCTGCCACTCCCTTCTGGCTTGTAGAGTTTCTGCTGAGAGATCAGCTGTTATCCTGATGGGGATTCCCTTGTGTGTTATTTGTTGTTTTTGCCTTGCTGCTTTTAATATGATTTCTTTGTGTTTAATTTTTGACAGTTTGATTAATATGTGTCTTGGTGTATTTCTCCTTGGATTTATTCTGTATGGGACTCTCTGTGCCTCCTGGACTTGATTAACTATTTCCTTTCCCATATTAGGGAAGTTTTCAACTATAATCTCTTCAAATATTTTCTCAGTCCCTTTCTTTTTCTCTTCTTCTTCTGGAACCCCTATAATTCGAATGTTGGTGCATTTAATGTTGTCCCAGAGGTCTCTGAGACTGTCCTCTGTTCTTTTCATTCTTTTTTCTTTATTTTGCTGTGCAGCAGTTATTTCCACTATTTTATCTTCCACCTCACTTATCCGTTCTTCTGCCTCAGTTATTCTGCTATTGATCCCATCTAGAGTATTTTTTATTTCATTTATTGTGTTTTTAATCGATGCTTGATTCGTCTTTAGTTCTTCTAGGTCCTTGTTAACTGTTTCTTGCATTTTGTCTATTCTATTTCCAAGATTTTGGATCATCTTTACCATCATTATTCTGAATTCTTTTTCAGATAGACTGCCTATTATCTCTTCATTTGTTAGGTCTGGTGGGTTTTTATCTTGCTCCTTCTCCTGCTGTGTGTTTTTCTGTCTTCTCATTTTGCTCATGTTACTGTGTTTGGGGTCTCCTTTTTGCAGGCTGCAGGTTCGTAGTTCCCGTTGTTTTTGGTGTCCGTCCCCAGTGGCTAAGGTTGGTTTAGTGGGTTGTGTAGGCTTCTTGGTGGAGGGGACTACTGCCTGTGTTCTGGTGGATGAGGCTGGATCTTGTCTTTCTGGTGGGCAGGTCCACGTCTGGTGGTGTGTTTTGGGGTGTTTGCGGACTTTTTATGATTTGAGGCAGCCTCTCTGCTAATGGGTGGCGTTGTGTTCCTGTCTTGCTAGTTGTTTGACTTAGGGTGTCCAGCACTGTAGTTTGCTGGTCGTTGAGTGAAGCTGGGTGCTGGTGTTGAGATGGAGATCTCTGGAAGATTTTCGCCGTTTGATGTTATGTGGAGCTGGGAGGTCTCTTGTGGACCAGTGTCCTGAAGTTGGCTCTCCCAACTCAGAGGCACAGCACTGACTCCTGGCTCCTCAATTTGGGATGATGTGTTGTCTATTCATGTATTCCACAGATGCAGGGTACATCAAGTTGATTGTGGAGCTTTAATCCGCTGCTTCTGAGGCTGCTGGGAGAGGTTTCCCTTTCTCTTCTTTGTTCTCACAGTTCCTGGGTCTCAGCTTTGGATTTGGCCCCGCCTCTGCGTGTAGGTCGCCGGAGGGCGTCTGTTCTTCGCTCAGATAGGACAGGGTTAAAGGAGCAGCCTCTTCGGGGACTCTGGCTCACTCAGGCCGGGCGGGAGGGAGGGGCACGGAGTGCAGGGCGAGCCTGCAGCGGCAGAGGCCGGCGTGACGTTGCACCAGCCCGAGGCGCACCGTGCGTTTTCCCAGGGAAGCCGCCCCTGGATCCCGGGACCCCGGCAGTGGCAGGCTGCACAGGCTCCCGGAAGGGCAGTGTGGACAGTGACCTGCGCTCGCACACAGGCTTCTTGGCGGCGGCAGCAGCAGCTCCAGCGTCCCACGCCCGTCTCTGGGCTCCGCGCTTTCAGCCGCGACTCGCGCCTGTCTCTGGAGCTCCTTTACGTGGCGCTCTTAATCCCCTCTCCTCGCGCACCAGGAAACCAAGAGGGAAGAAAAAGTCTCCTGCCTCTTCGGCAGCTCCAGAGTTTTCCCGGACTCCCTCCCGGCTAGCTGTGGCACATTAGCCCCCTTCAGGCTGAGTTCTCGCCGCCAGCCCCAGTCCTCTCCCTGCGCTCTGACCGAAGCCCGAGCCTCAGCTCCAGCGCCGCCCGCCCCGGCGGGGGAGCAGACAAGCCTCTCGGGCTGGTGAGTGCCGCTCGGCACCGCTCCTCTGTGCGGGAATCTCTCTGCTTTGCCCTACCCAGGTATGTGGGGAGTTTCTTGCCTTTTAGGAGGTCTGGGGTCTTCTGCCAGCGTTCAGTAGGTGTTCTGTAGGAGTTGTTCCACGTGTAGCTGTATTTCTGGTGTATCTGTGGGGAGGAAGGTGATCTCCACCTCTTACTCTTCCGCCATCTTACCCGGAAGTCTGTGTTTTATTTTAAATAGTTTCTATTGGTATGTCTTCAAATTCACTGATCTTTTCTTCCACAGTGTCTTATCTCTTGTTAATCCCATCTGTAATGGACTGACTTGTGTTCCACTGAAAATTATATAGTGAAGTCCTAACCCCTAGTACCTCAGAATGCAACTGTATTGGGAGAAAGGGTCTTTAAAGAGGAAATAAAAGTTAAATGTGGTCATTGAGGTAGGCCCTAAACCAATATGACTGGTGTCCTTTTAAGATAAATTAGGACACAGAGGAAAGACTATGTGAAGATACAAGAAGTTTGCTATCTGTAAGGCAAAGAGAGAGAGGCCTCAAAATGAAACCAACCTTACCAATACCTTGATCTTAGACTTCTTACCTCTTCTAAATAAATTTCTCTTGTTTAAGCCACTTTGTTATGGCAGCCCTAACAAACTAGTACACCATCTAAACTATTTTTTTCATTTCAAATATTGTATTTTTTATCTGTAGAAGTTCTATTGTAGTCTTTTTAAAAATTTTCCATTTCTCCCCTCATCACATTACAACTTTCTTCTACATTCTTGAACATGTGGAGCATACTTATAATCCCTGTTTTGATGCCCTTGTCTCCTATTTCCATCTTCTTTGTTATTTCTGGATCTGGATCTGTTGCTTGATTTTTCTCATTATAGGTCATATTTTCCTGCTTCTTTGCATGTCTGGTAATTTTTCATTGGACAATATACATTTTGAAAGTTAATGTTACATTTTCCTGGATGTTGTTATATTTCTATAGTGTTTGATTTTATTGTTGCATACTGTTAACTTATTTAGAGTCATTTGTACCCACTTTGAGGCTTGTTTTTAAGGTTAGGTCAGGTCCAGAGTAGCTCATAGTCTAGGATATTTCAGCCCAAGTATAAAGCAATGCCTCCTGAGGATCTACCAAATCCCCTGCATGTTAAGAGATCTTTCCACTTTGCTGCTGAAATCACAAACTCTACTCAGCCCATGTGAACTCCAAGAATTGTTAAGCCTACTGCCTTCCAGATGTTCTTTCCCCAGCCTTGGGTAATCTTCTTCCTGTGCATGTACAGGTTTGTACTCAACCAAACTTAATGGAGACCCTGACAATAGATTCTAACCACATTGACCTTATCAAACTACAATCTGCCTCCTGAACTCAGTAAAATCTCCAAGTGTTGCAAGCTGAAAATTACCTCCAACAGAAAACAAGAACTCAGGGTTCATCTACCTCATTTATTTCCCTTCTCTCAGGAATCAAAATTATGTGTGATCTACGGTCCAACTGTGGTCTGAAAACCATTGTTTCATATACTTTGTCCAGTTTTCCAACTGTTGAAGGAATGGAGGGACCATATATTCCCTATCACTTCATTACGGCTCAAGGTGGAAGTCCATGTTTTCATTCTTAATTTTTCATAATATTATATTTAAACTAATCCTTTTATAGTAGGTGTACAATATTCCATTGGATAAATGTAATGAATTGATTAATGGAGACTATATTAAATGACATTCAGGTTGTAGGTAGCATTTTGCTATTAAAAATAGTGTTGCAATAAGCATTCTTATGCTTACAACACAGAATAATTTTGTGATATTTTCTTTTTTGACCAACTTCCTAGAATAGGTTTTCTGGACTATAGGGTATGAATATTCTAAAATAAAGATTTGCAAATTCCCGTCTAAAACTTTGCAAAATTAACACTACTCCCAGTAGTGTAGGAAAGCCTAAGTTTAACCACACTTTCCTCAGCATAAGAAAATTAACCTTTACCAATCTGAGAGTAAAAGTATCTTTTGTTTTGGTTTTCACTTATTTGATTATGAGCAAGACTTCACATAGTTTGTATTTTATCAGCCATTTATTTTTATTTTCTCTCAATTAACCACTCATATATTTGACCATTTTCTTTTTTAATATGTATGAGCTAATTGTGTGTAAAATATTTATGTCATATTTTTGCAACTATTTTCACAGTTTTATTTGTCTTTTAACTTTAAGTTATTTATGACATACAGACATTTTAAATATTTACACAATTGAAAATATTTTTTAATATTTTCCATTTATAGCTTTGGGGTTTTGCGGTCTTCTCTGCAAGTCCTTCTCAAACATACACTTTTTTCACCTCTCATAAAACTTCACAGTTTAATTTTTTAATTGTTGCTAATTTAAACTATTTTGTTGCAAAGAGTAAAATAGAAATTCCATATATTTTTTCAAATAATTATGAAGCTTTTTAACTCTATTGGTCCCCTTTTCCCATCATTGATTTCACCAACCATCATGTATCATTAAAAGCAAATCCTTTTCATGGACTTTATATCTATTGATTTGTCTGGATATAATTTTCTTCCTAGTATTACATTATTTCTATTATTGTAACTTGTTAAGTTTCAATATGAATTTTTTGAATTTATGCTCATTAATTTTCTGGATATATATTTCTTCTCTTATATAATATTTTCCACATAGCTTCATAGAAGTTTCAATATTTGATAGAACTGAGTCATGTCAACCTCTACCCACTTTTCTTTTTAAAAATTTCATGGATATTGGGACAGACTTACTTTTCCAAATGAACTTAGCTTTTAATAAAAATTTATAGCTTAATTTATGAAAATTTACACCTTGTAATTTGAGTTGTGCTATCAAAGAATATTGTGTACGTTTTCATTTACTTTAGACTTCCCTTACATTCCTCATAACATTGTAAACTGTTCTAAAATTAATGCTAAATAATAATATACTACGAATAATATATATTTTATGCTAAGCTTATTACTATACATTTTGACTTTCTGATATCTGATATCTGATATCATCAGGGAAGGCTAACTTCTGTAACAAGAAATTCCAAATTCCCAGTGAGTTATCAGGATGAAAGCTTATTTCTTTTTCATATTACAGTACATTCCAGGATGGAGATCATCTTTCCGTAAAGGGGTTCAGAGACCCAGGTTCCATCCATCTTGTGGCTCTGCCTTGGATTCATCAAATGAATCTTCGGCATTTGTCCAAGAGTTGAGGGGAGATAGGAACTCATGGGCAAACAGTTGGTTCCAGGCCTAAAAATAGCACACATCACTTCTGTGCACATTCCACTGGTTAAGACTAATCATATAGCTCCACCCAACAAAAGGATGGGAGATGTAGTCCTCCTTTGGGCCTAAGATGAAAACAAAACAATCTGATAAACATAAACATAGTGCCATTATAATTATTATAATGGGGAATTTTTCTATTTATTCTTATTTTTTAAAAATCAGGAATGGATATCAGATTTTGTCAAATAACTTCTATTATTATTTATTGAACTAATCAACAAATCAACAGGATATTGTTTTTTAGCTTTATATTTAAATATATATATATATATATATATATATATATATATACATTTACCTTTATGAAGTAGAATTTATACTTAGCATAACACATATACTTAAAATATACATTTGATGAGTTTTGACATATGTACACACTGTAAAACTATGATGATAATCTAGATAATGAAGGTTTCAATCACCTCTAAAAGTTTCCTCATGTCCTTTTGTAATCCATCCTCCCTCTCACATTTGTGCCCAGTAATAACTGATATGTTTTCTGTCACTATTGGCTAGATTGCATTTTCTATAATTTTATATAAATGGAATCATTCAGTATATCTTCTATTTGACTAGCTTTTTGTGCTCATAAAAATTATTTTGATTTTCATCTGTATTGTTGTAGGTGTTAGTAACAGCTTCTTACTGTTTCTGAGAAGTAGTATATTGTATGAATATACCATGTCTTGTTTATCCATTCATCTTTTGTTGGACATTTGGGTTATTTCCAGGTTTGGGCTATCATGAATAATGCTGCTATGATCATTCATATACAAGTCTTTGTTTGGAAATACATTTTCATTCTCTTGGGTAAATATACAGGATAGAATGGGTCATGGAATCAATGTATATTTAACTTTTTAAAAGAGCTTTATTGATATATAATTTATATACCATACAATTCACCTATTTTAAATGTACTATTCAATTTTTTAGTATACTCCAAGTTTTTAGTTTACTCACAAGTCATGCAACAATGACCCTAGTGTAATTTTTTTAACATTTTCATCACGCTTTTTAAAAACATGCCCATTAAATCACTTCTCATTCTCCATTCCCCCATCTCATCATCCCCAGCCCTAGAAAACCACTAATGTACTTTTTCATCTCTATAGATTTGCCTTTTCTGGACATTTTATACAAATGGAATTACACAAGGTGTGGGTTTTTTTTGTAACTGGCTTCCTTCACTTAGCATAAAATTTTCAAGTTTCTTTCATGCTGTAGAATGTATTAGTACTTCATTCCTTTTTATTGATGAAGAATATTTAATTCTATGATTATACCACACCTTACTTATCTATTCATCAGTTTATGGACACTGGGGTAGTTTCCACTTTTTGGCTATTATGATAACGTTGGCATGAACACCCATGTACAAGACTTTGTAGACGTGCTTCATTCTCTTGGGAACGTACATAAGAATATAATGACTGGACTCTATGCTGTTTGTATAGTTAACTTTTTTTTAAACGTCTTTATTGGAGTATAATTGCTTTATAGTGTTGTGTTAGTTTCTGCTGTATAACAAAGTGAATCAGCTACATGCATATGTATATCCCCATATCCCCTCCCTCTTGTGTATCCCTCATGCCCTCCTTATCCCACCCCTCTAGATGGTTGCAAAGCACCGAGCTGATCTCCCTGTGCCATGCAGCTGCTTCCCACTAGCTATCTATTTTACATTTGGTAGTGTATATATGTCAATGTTACTCTCTTACTTCGCCCCAGCTTACCCTTCCCCTCCCCGTGTCCCCAAGTCCATTCTCCACATCTGTGTCTTTATTCCGTCCTGCCCTAGGTTCATCAGAACCATTTTTTTTTTAGATTCTCTATATATGTGTTAGCATACAGTATTTGTTTTTCTCTTTCTTACTTCACTCTGTATGACAGACTCTAGGTCCAACCACCTCACTACAAATAACTCAATTTCGTTTCCTTTTATGGCTGAGTAATATTCCATTGTATATATGTGCCACATCTTCTTTATCCATTCATCTGTCGATGGACACTTAGGTTGCTTCCATGTCCTGGCTATCGTAAACAGTACTGTAATGAACATTGTGGTACATGACTCTTTTAAATTATGGTTTTCTCAGGGTATATGCCCAGTAGTGGGATTGCTGGGTCATATGGTAGTTCTATTTTTAGTTTTTAAAGGAACCTCCATACTGTTCTCCATAGTGGCTGTATCAATTTACATTCCCACCAACAGTGCATGAGGGTTCACACCCTCTCCAGCATTTACTGTTTGTAGATTTTTTGATGATGGCCATTCTGACTGGTATGAGGTGATACCTCATTGTAGTTTTTTTTTTTTTTTCTGCAGTACGTGGGCTTCTCACTGTTGTGGCCTCTCCCGTTGCGGAGCACAGGCTCCACATGCGCAGGCTCAGCAGCCATGGCTCACGGGCCCAGCCGCTCCGCAGCATGTGGTATCTTCCCAGACCAGGGCATGAACCCGCGTCCCCTGCACCGGCAGGCAGACTCTCAACCACTGCACCACCAAGGAAGCCCCTCATTGTAGTTTTGATTTGCATTTCTCTAATGATTAGTGATGTTGAGCATCCTTTCATGTATTTGTTGGCAATCTGTATAGCTTCTTTGGAGAAATGGCTGTTTAGGTCTTCTGCCCATTTTTGGATTGTACAGGTGTACAATATAGTGATTCACAATAAAGAACAAAAGTTTTTAGTTTTGATGAAGTCTAATTCATCTTCTTTTCTCTTTTATACATCATGCCTTTTGGAGTACTATATAAGAAACTTTGTCTAAGGGCACTAAGATTTTCTTTTTGTTATCATTTTTTTCTAAAAGTTTTAAAGTTTTAACTCTTAGATTTGCATCTATTATCCCTCTGGAGCTAATTTTTGTTTATGGTGTGAGGTAAGAGTGAAGTCCACTTTTTTGCATGTGGATATCCAGTTATTTCAGCAGTATATGTTGAAAGATGATTCTTTCCCACTGAGTTGCTTCAAGCCCTTTGTCAAAAATCAGTGCACTTATATGTGTGTATTTCTGGACTCTATTCTAGTCTATTGATTTATACATCTATCTTTGTGTTAATACCACATTGTGTTTGCTGAAGACCAATAATAAATCTTGAAATCACATGGTGTAAGTCCTCCAACACTGTTTTTCTTTAAAATTGTTTTGTCTATTCTGTATCTTTCACATTTCCATATAAATTTGAAAAATAGCTTGTCATTCTTACCAAAAAAAAAAAAGCCTGTTAGAATTTTGATGGAGACTGTTGAATCTGACAGATGAAGACTGTCAACTGGGGAGAATTGTCATCTTAATGTTGAATCTTCCAATCCCTGATCACAGTGTTCTGTCCATTTATTAGATCTTAATTTATTTCTCTCAGCTATATTTTGTAGTTTTCAGTGTATAGGTCGTGGAAAGCTGCTTTATCAAAATTATAACTTAGAATTCCATATTTTATGTTAATGTAATTGCATTTTCTGATTTTTCTTTGTTAATGTATATAGATAATACATGCTGCAACATTGCTAAAATTATCTATTAGTTTTAAGTACTTTACTTGTAGGTTTCTTAGGATTTTCTACATTTCTACATAGATGATAATATGTTCTGTGGATAAAGATGGCTTTTCTTCTTTCTTTACAATCTCTATATTTTTTAATTCTTCCTGACTGATTGAAATGGCTATGACATATAGTAAAATGTTAAATAGAAGAAATAAGAGTGGACAAACTATTCTTATTCCTTTTTTTTTTTTTTTTGGAAAAATCCCAAACCTTTCATTTTACTCCTCTCCTGGTTCAGCCCAGACGTGAGACACCTGAGCTTGGCAAACAGGATACAAATGTCCACCCAGGCCCTCAAACAGTCAGGTTAAGTGCATGCAGGGGCGGCCCCTCCCCAACATCCCTCAAAGTGCATCGAGGACAGCCCTGTGTAGCCCCAAAGCGGGGCCCATCACACTCCTGACAAGTCCAGGGCCGACAGGCGGGGGGCAGCCACTGCTGGGGACCCCAGGCCAAGGGGACAGCTGCGAGGTTTGGCTTTAGTGCAAAAGGCCAAAAACTATTCTTATTCCTAATCTAGGGGAAAAGCATTCAGTCTTTTCATCATTAAATATAATGTTAGCTGTAAAATTTTCAGGATACCCTTTATCAGGTTGAGAAATTTGTGTTTTACACCTAGGTTGTTGAGAGTCTTTATCATGAGTGGATGGTGAATTTTTTTAAAGGCTTTTTCTGCATCTATTGAAAGATCATATAGTTTTTCTTTTTTATTTAGATAATTAGGTGGATTACACTGATTGATTTTCAAATGTTGACTCCAACTTGTATTTTTGAGATAAAACCCTACTTGGTCAAACAGTTCTTGCTTCCCATGCCAATCAATATTAAACATACCCTACTACTCTAGGCCCAGGCCTGGTATAATATCTACAACTGACCTTATATAACATCTGTAAAAATCCCTGCAGGCATATTTATAAGCACTTGAGTCTATAGTTCCTTTGAATCTTTGCTTCTACTTTCATGATGGTTAGAGGAGAGAATATGGCCCTCGAGGTACAAGTGGGAGAGAAGAGGAAAAAGGAAATACACACAAGGAAGCAAGATTCTACTTTAAAATGCAACCTGCCTCAGTATATTATACAATAGCAATACATGTATTATAATCAGAATAAAATAAAATATAAAAACAGTATTTACATGTATTGGCCATACATAACAGACACACACACTCAGATTTATTTAGAGAAAGATCGTGAGACTGTATACAGCTTTGCCTAATAATCTCCTTTCTTGCCTTTTTATTTGCTTTGTTTCAGTTTTGTTTTTGTTTTTCTAAATAATATCAAGCATCTTTAAGTGTACAGTTCAATAATGTTAAGTATATCCACAATGCTGTGAAATATATCACTAGAACTTTTTCATCTTGCAAATCTGAAATTCCATACCCATTAAACAACTCCCTGTTCTACCCCACCCCCAACTCTTGGTAATCATCATTCTACTTTTTGTTTCTATGAATTTGAGCATTTTAGACACCTCATATATGTGAATTAAACAGTATTGGTCTTTTTGTGACTGGCTTACTTAGTATAATGTCCTAAAGATTCAACCATGTTATTCATGTTGTAGCACATATCAGAATTTCTTTCCTTTTTAGACTGAGTAGTATTCTATTGTATGCACTTACCACATTTTGTCTAATTTTTCATCCATCAATGGATATTTGACTTGCTTCCATTTCTTGGCTGTTGTGAATAACGCTGCGATGAACATGGTGTGCAACCTCTCTTTTAAATACTATTATCAGGGATTTCCCTGGTGGCACAGTGGTTAGGACTCCGAGCTCCCAATTCAGGGGGCATGGGTTCGATCCCTGGTCAGAGAACTAGATCCCACATTCATGCTGCAATTAAGAGTTCACATGCCACAACTAAGGAGCCAGCAAGCTGCAACTAAGGAGACCGCTGGCTGCAACTAAGGAGTACACGTGCCACAACTAAGACCTGGTGCAACCAAATAAATAAATTAATTAAATTAAATTTTAAAAAGACTGTGCACATTGAACTACATACATGTCTAGTGGCCATCATTCACATCATAGTTACAACAAAATTGCATAAAAATATTATTATAATATCTAGCTCAATGTAACAGAACTGTATTCACCTCTTTGCCAAACTTCTTCTACTGGATGGCCAGTCTCTCTAATTAAAATTTTTTATTTATAATATTTAATAGATTAATTGAGTGATTCTCAATCAAGCATGGTTATTTATTCCTTAGGATATCTGGAATCATGAGAGGAACTTTTTGTTTTCACAACGACTAGAAAGCACTACAGGTTTTTATTGGGCAGGGCCAGGATTACTAAGCACCCTGTGATGCAAGACAGCCCTGGTGAATGAAGAATAAAGACATACCAAGAGTTCTAACAGCACTTCCCTTGAGATATATTAGCCATTAACCATGTGGACTTAAGTTCATTAAACTAAACAATGTTTAACTTTTTGCTATGTCTAATTATTCTGTTGGTAAGTTTTCAAAACTATTTTTTTAAATAACCATTATTTGCTTTGCTGGTGCACAGGTTGCTACCTGCAGGGAAGATTCTTCCTAACAACAGAACCATTTCTTTGTGAATATGTCCAGGGAAAATCATATTTGTATTATAGGAAGAAGAAAAGTATGGGACCCCTTACTTGTCACATATTTTTATAAAGGATAATTCTGGCAAAAAAAATTAACAGCAAAGTCAGCTTTGATAACTAGAGCTGGAGCATACACTGAATATGAATTACTTACAGGTAGTAATTGCAATCTCCTTAAGAAAACAGGCCATGTTGGTTGGGATCATCACTATACCCAGAGCCTAGCCGACAGAGACACTTAAAAAATATTGAATGTTGAAATAAGGAATAAGGAAAAAGAACAAGATAAATAGCAGAATGGAAGGATTACAAGTGAGAGACGTTCCAATCAGTCACTAATGCATTCTCGTGCTGGGTCCTGGGTTCTTCAGAAACACTGATGGAGGAAGGATGAAAGTGAGACCTGATGGCCTCCATTGTCGGTATTTAAGTGCCTGGGGAAGGAGTTTCAAACAGGCAAAAACTGAAGCCTGATCCTGTGATGGAGCCTGGCACTGGACTTCCAGGGGTGTCAGGTGGTGAGGCCCAATGGCTCCTCCTGAGGTTTCCTTAAGCCTCAGAAATGGGGATATATTTGTGAAGAGTTTATAATACTGATCTTTTGAAGATAGTTTAGGGTTCCAAAAGTTGTGCATGTTAAAGTACTTTGAAGATAACAGTGTTGGGAGACTTCAAGATTTGCAGATGACGGCAACAGGAATAACTTCTATAGGCTTGTGGATGACAGGACATTGATATTGCTACCTGAATATTCTGCAGCCATGATAATCACACTTACTTTGTAGGGGAAGTACAAAAAAGAAGCTTTTCAGGGAAGCTTTTTAAAAACTGCAAAGCTCAGAGATTCTGAATGCACTGGGGCGGGACCCAGGCATCTTTATTTTTTGAAATTCCCAGTTGGTCTTTAGGTTAGGTGTACTGGTGAATCCTCAGAAATAATGCATTGTGGAAATTCAGTCTTGTCCACTTACAAACTGACTCACTTTTAATAAGTTACTCAAACTCTCTCAACCTGATTTTTATCATCTGTAAAGGGGAAATAATAATTTAAAAACTGAAGAGTCACTGGGAAAGAAGGAATCACTGTAATGCCCATGCTAATGCCATTTATTGTTAAATTCTGAAAGGCCTTCCTAAGCTGAAGTCATTTTCAATTTAGGAACTTTGTCCACAGATTTAGTTCCAAAATAAGAGTAGAGATGGTCAGAAAGCATGGTGATGATGAGAGCAGAAACGAAGGGTATGGAGGCAGGAATCTGAAGTAAGATCTCCATGATTCAAGGTTAAGGGGCCAAATGGGAGAGAAAAGTAGAATTTAGATACAAAGAGGATTTGAGACTAAAAAAAGATAACAGGACTTCCTCTGAGGCAGTTCAAAGATTAGATAAATGGAAGTTACAGAGACTAGAAGAACTGAGTCACTCCAAAGCTGGGCTTTTCCTCTTCGTGAAGTACCTTGCAGGGCCACCCTTCCCACTTACCGCCCCACT